>NW_015387511.1:205987-253718 GCF_001527695.2 Protobothrops mucrosquamatus | reverse complement strand
AGGAGAACCTAACTCCATGCTGCTACAAAGGTTTGTCCCTGTTTTTTTCTTCCTTGCCCTGATGCACCAAACATAGACAATTCAGCACAAGTCATTCCTCTCTTTGACCACATCTGCTTTTTGAGGAGACAAGATAAATCCCACATTCTCTTCCTTATATCTCCTCATTTAGTTATTTATTGCTAAATAAAAGCTACACATGGAACCATAGTAGAATTGGCTGATCCTAAAAGGTAAAAGGCTGGAAGTTTCAAACTTTATCTTCCAGAAACCTGCTTTGGCTTAGCAATTTAGTAGTTTCTGCTGCCACCACCTTTTTTTCCAAAGATAGATGCCTCATATTCTTTCTAATTCTGATATGGATTGGGAATGTCTGAACTAGCTATTTGTAGCCGGCAAGCAGATTACTATATTCATAACCTACACAGAGAAGCAAAATGGCCCATGTTTGTTGAACATGGAGGAGAGAAATAGCTGAATTTTTTGGAAAGACATCTTGGTGAGGAAAACATAATTATTATTTAACATTATAAATAATTATTATAAAGCATTATAATTACCTTTTAATTACTGTTACCTTTTTGTACAGCTAGGAAAAGGTACAGGTGCAGAAAAGGCTTCAGCATGAAGAGTTGATGAGTGCTGGCATTTACCTTCAAAAATGCCTACATTTCCCATAGGTCCTTTCTACGTTATAAGGTTTATGAACAGCTGCAACACCACCAATTACTCTGTACATATTTATTCTGTCTTTTCCTAGTGGGAGTCCCAGCTATTGTTTACCCTGTACACAGTTTGATCAGGAAGGATTATATAAATTGTGTCATTTTCCCTTGAGCACAATAGTTTTCCTTGATACAGTATATAACTGTAGGAGAAAACAGAACAGGCTATCGTCTAAGCATACGGGAAGAAAAATAGAAACAGGTACAATGGCTGTATTTGATCCAGTCTCCTTTTTCCTTTGTTTAGCTACAGTATGTGGGGTGCCTTCATTTTATATCCTGTGTTGCAGCAGAAGGGGTTGTCAATCCAGCTGAGCCTATGTGGGTAAAATACATGTAGTTAATGTGTAATACCACATTAATCCATCAGTTAAAGCAGATAACATATGACTTTCCATTTTCTGAAAGTTAGCAATGATACAAAAAATACTTCATTTTTTATTTCTGTCATTTTAATGGAAAAATTCTATTTTATTCTTGATATGACCATCAGATGGTTTGTGTTTGTGTATGTGTGCGCGCGCGCATACAGGTAGTCCCCAACATATTACCACAATTGAGCCCAAAATTTCTGTTGTTAAGTGAGACATTTGTTAAGTAAGATTTGCCCCATTTTTTGCTACAGTTGTTAAGTGAATCACTGCAGTTGATAAATTAGTAACCTGGTTGTTAAGTGAATCTGGTTTCCCCATTGACTTTGCTTGTCAGAAGGTCGCAAAAGGTGATCATATGACCCCGGGACACTGAAACCATCATAAATATGAACCAATTGCCAAGCATCTGAGTGACCATGGAAATGCTGTAATGGTCATAAGTGTGAAAAACAGTCATAAGTCACTTTTTTTAGTGCCATTGTAACTTTGAGGAGTTAACTAAATGACAGGAGGTTGCTAAACGAACTGTTGTAAGTTGAGGACTACCTGTGTCTATGTGTGTGTGTGTGTCTGTATATATATATATACATACACACAAACATACATCCTAGAATTGCTATCTTATAAAGTATGTTATGTTTGCATTGCCAGACATCCGGACTCCTGCAAAGGAAATCTGGGATATATGCCAACAACTCCATTTGAGAAAACATTTTGTTCCCACCAAGATTTTGAGTGCTTGTTTCCTCAGGTAGACAAGAAACAAAATAATTAAATTCTGTAGCAGCTAGCATAGAAAGAATAACAAGGCTTACATAGGATAAATGGCTAATTGCTTTTTTCCAAGAATACTGAGAGCAAATACTGAGTTTAGTTAGCACTTAAAAATATATTTATGTCCAATATGGCTTGTTGTAAGAACATTGCAATCAGTTTCTGCATATTATAAATCAAAATGGGGAGAGGGAGTGGGGGAAGGGAAGCTAAAGCATCAGTATAGTTAAAACAAAGGAGTCCATCCATCATGGCCCTTCCTTGACTCATGCTTTCAGCAAATCTGACTGGACCTGGATAACTACCATAGCTGTGAAAGCACAGATGATTTCTAGATGGCAGCAAAGATTTACAGAAAACTCTTTAAATTCCCAAAATTTCAAACTTTCAGACTGATACCCTGTAAGACAATTCTGACAGTTGTTTCTTTAGACTCCCAGCATTCTAAGTTTGCCACCTGCAGTAGGTGGGTTGTTGTTGTTTTTTGTCAACCTTGTGGATCTCAGATCTTACAATATCTAGTAAGTAGTTTTCAATTCATCAGTCAATCATGTCCTTTTCATTCCATTCCCCATATTCTTGGTTTTCCATTTTCCAACAACTGATACTAAGCAAATTATGTTCAATATCATGTTTTGTTGTCATTGGCTGTTTAGATTCCCCTTTCTCTTATTTGTCTAAAGCTATGTTGTAGTTTTACCAAACTTGGGGTTTCTCCAAGTGTACTACTATCTCTCACTTCTACAATACATATAATTTGTTACATAATAACTAATATTCAAATAATGTTTCATAATATTATATTAACATGTCTGAATCATTCTTTAAATCAGATGTGTGCAATTTGAGAGCCACATGGAGTTTCTCAAATATTTTATGTAGCTTCAAAATCCTTCTAGAAGTGGTCATCAATTTCTACTTCTCAATTTTGCAGGAAGGGAAGATCATTAAGCATATGACTGAGAAGAAGTTGCCTTAAATGCTTCAGACATAAGGCTTCTACTGTCCCACTAGCGCCACCCCTCACTAATCAAAGGCCAAGTGCTGCCCTCAGCCTGTGAAAAGCTGCTATGCTAGTCAAGAGAAAAAACATCCAGAATTTTGATAGCTTCCCAGACCCATCTCAAGGACAGAAGGGTTGTTTACAAAAAAGCATAACCATGTTTAGCGACTTGGGGTCTCAGGTTCCCAATGTCACCCTAGCCTAGAGAATTTAAAAAGACTGGATCACAAATAACAGTGGTTGATACTTGCCTGGAAAAGGCTTCCTGGAAAATATGTGGCAGGTAGCATGAGTTAATTTAAGTACAGAGTTTTAAATAGACTTTTGCAGAAGTAACTTGAGATTAGGTCATTGACCATAGCATTCATTTCAGTGTCAAACTACTAAATCACTTGAACTCAAATCCATTCTGACTGTTATATGTATAGACACATCCTGACATTTTAATATCTTTTCCAAGACCTTCATGGCTGCTCTATTAAATGCAGGTCTGCAGCATGGTTCTTGATTGCTTGTTCCTTTACAGTTGTTGGTTAATCCTAAAAGGCAGAAGCAATCTTCAATATTTTAATTGTCAGTTTTAAAGCTGGTTGTTGTAACTGTTGTCATCAGTTTGGTTTTCTTTATATTTAATTTTAGTGCCATTTTTTTCAGTGTGCCCCTTAGATTTTATTACTAGACCTTGCAGATCCATTGCAATCCTAGTCCCCAAATTGATGTCTTAAGTCTCTTGCTTTAAAATTCAATTTTCGGCAGTGCTGCTCAATTATTTCCCCCCCAAAAGTTCAACAAACCATCATTTTTGCATAGGTACCAATTATAGCATCCATTTGCACACCTGAATGCTCATTGAGCTTTCTCATTCAGATTTGTGGGATTAAAAAAGTTAGAACATTAAGATAAATAGAAATGAATGACAGTCACTTTAGGAAGCCTAGAAGACAAGAAAAAAATGTATACTTATTAAATGATCCTCTCTTTCTTCTCATTAAAACCACAGGGAGCAAAATACATGAAAGCATTTAATTTTACACAGCATGAATAATTTGCCCAGAGATCCAATTTTATAATAAGACAAACCTGTATTCCGTTCCTTGTGATGGAATTCTACCTTATCCAAAGAACATAAAACTCTGCTTGCTTTTTCTAAATGCTGAATGATTAAAATTATGTGTTTCATTTTCTGCTTGTCAAAAGATACTGTACATAAGAGTCAGCTTCATGCAATCCAAAACCTTGCAAATAAATGCTAACTTATTAAAACTTACAGTTTTAAATCAATGGCTAATGGAGTAGAAATAGGCACAGCTACAATCTATTATGTAGAAATACAGTATAGACCTTTAACATTCTCCAGAAAGCAATAAACTATTGCTCCCCATCCCTCCCAAATTTTACACTAGGATTGAAAATGTACATCAAAGCCTCATTCTGCTTCATCAGATACTCCAACCAAGGAAAGAAGCAATGTAAATGGCTAAATATGTGGGAGTTGATGCCTACCCATCATTTAAAAAGGGGATGGTGTGAGCAACTCTATCATCTAATTATCTTTTGCCTTTCATTCAGGAGCTCAAGATGGCATAAATAGTATATCTTCTATTTTTGTAGCCAGCAATCTAGTGAGGCAGATTGGACTGACAGAAAATAACTAATCCAGGGTCATTCAGTGACCTTCTATAGATGAAATAGATTAGAAACTGGATTTTCCTGCTCCAATTCCTTAACCAGTGTACCACACTCTTTCTTCATGTATAAAACAAAGGTGAAGCTGATTACCTTCACTTTTGCACCCTATACACTACACTTTCAGCATGCTCCAAAACCATGGCTGCTCTCCCTGTACTAGCAGTGCGAAGCAGATGCCCTACAGAAGACATCCAAAGGTGTTAAACCAAGAAGAGTCACTAAAGTGAGATGGGTAGGATAGAAATGTGATAAATACATGAAGCTCTTTTGGAATTGCAATAGCCAGTAAAGAGATGATAGAAAATATCACACAGTGAGACTGACAGACACATTTTGTGGCAGGTGACATTTACTGTATTTAAGTATCTGTCAATGCTTCTGATGTCTTTAATGTTACTGTTATTATTATTCTTTTAGAACCTGGTAGATGTGAGTTGTGATCGACATGGAATCTACAGTACTGTATTTTTGCAGTGCAAAATGAATTTCACATATGATCTAATAAAGTTTCAAATATCATTTAATTTTGTCACATTATATTTGGCAGTTATTTAGCACGTATGTATTGGTTAAACTTTTTGCTATGCTTTCAAATCACTCTGGCTTAAAATAGAAATTGTGATGGTTAAGAAAAACAATCTGAATGCTAATCATGGGATTCTTTAGTACAAGTTTCCCTAACATGGTGGCCTCCAGATGTATAGGGATTACTCTCAGTATTTTGGTCATCCAGAGATTCATGGAGACTATCAGACTGGGGAAGCTACCTTAGTATAAATGTCATGCTTTCAATCATAAACATAATTTGCTAATGAGAAAAGATAATGTCTTAACAGCCAATTGCCTTAAGAGAATATCAATCAACGATATTTTATTTTTGTAAAGTAGAGAGATAACTCTTCTCAATGATGCATGGTCCATGTACACGTGCAGCCAAATCTCATTCCCTTTTGTTTTAACAATTTAAGATATTCCACTTAACATTTTAAGTAAAGCCAATTGCTTCTGTTACTGCATAGGTTGAAGAAGAGATTGGCCATCTGTTAGAGATAATTTTTGGATTCCTTAACTGACCATGTTCTTACATCACCTCTTCCATTTATATTATTATTTTGTATTTTAGAATCCTGCCTTTAACTTTGGCAATGAGATCCTGCAGATTCGGCAGGGAATGAAGTAAATAAGTGCAGTTTGGTTCTAAAGCAGCTGTTTTCAAACAATCATTTCCTCACAGCAACTTGAAAAATCACTGGAGACCTTGATGAAATTTGTCTTATAAATGAAACAAGTTATAAATCATTTGGCTTTTTCTCTGCCAGTTCCTTTGTCAAATACAGGACTTTATGAAAAGTAGACACATTTGACTTTTTACATTTATGTTACATGCAAATAGATTTAGAAGGCTTCATTATGTTTTCTGTGCCAGGGCTTTGTGATTTTATTCTGATCCCAATCAAATGACCTTTAATCTCTGTCCAAAATAGATTTCTGGATTTCTTAGTGCTTCAGAACTTCTTTATGTTTGAATGGACCTTACAGATCACAGATTAAGGCTGTCCCCTTTGCTATTATTGAATTTATATCTCACTTTTATTTTGAACAAATTCAGATAGTGGACATGATTTCACTTTCTATTTTCCCTACAACAACAATTCTTGGAGTTAAGTTGGGTGGAGTGAGCGTGACTGGCCCAGAGTTGGCTTTCATGCCTAAGAAAGAACTAGAACTCATAGTCTCCTGGTTTCTAGTTCAGAATCTTAACCAGTACATCATCTTGGCTCTTTATATGCCTCTAAGAACATACATGTGATGATAGTATACCACTGAAATGTTTTCTTTTTTCTTCTTCTTGCTGCTCATACTACCTATGCAGACAATAATTATACACTTGGAATAATGTATCTCTATGGCTTTATTTTTTCCTCTTGGAAAAGTTGGACACTATGATTTAATATTAGACCTATCAATTTGTGGGTACCCAGTGCTTTTTTTGTCATAGAACGCATGGAACGGTATTCTGGCACCTTTTTTTGAACAGAAGAAACAGTTCCTTCTAAGCTGCCAGCGCGAGTGAGTTACAAGCATTCACTTAACACTCTCATACTTCCCTCTCCCTTCCTTCCACATGGGACTCACCTGGAAAAGGTCTGTCTCCTCTCTGCCGCAGTTCCTGCTGCTGCTCCGATCTGAGGCCTTTTCCATGCCTCCAGAGCCTGGATCCATGGCCGTGGAGCGATTTTGCAATTCCCCCAGCCACCCGATCCTGGCTCTGGAGGCCTGGAAAAGACCTCTGCCACCCAGATCTATGGCTGTGGAGCAATTTTGCGGCCTCCCAGCAGCCCAATCCAGGCTCCAGATGCCTGGAAAATGCCTCCAGACTCTGGATCGGGCTGCAGAGGGGCCGCAAAATCACTCCACGGCCATGGATCCGGGTGGCAGAGATCTTTTCCAGGCCTCCGGAATCTGGATTGGGCCATGGGGGCTGTGGACGCCTCCCCTGGCCTCAGATCGGAGTGGCAGCAGGAACCGTGGCAGAGAGGAGACAGACCTTTTCCAGGTGAGTGATCTGTGCCTTGGAAGCTCCCTAAAGTGGTTTCTTCTCCCCCCCCCCCACTCCATAAAGGGCTTTCGACTGGAGCCAGAGCTGTACGTGAGTTCTGGCACCTTTATTTTTTTTTTTTTTACAAAAAAAGTACTGTGGCTACTCATGTATCTTTGAACTCCTCTTTTGAAGCCCCCCACCCCTGTGTCAGGTCCCCAAACCTTATGTTTTCCCTGCATATCTATTCTTGTTTGGGGCCTGCCATTCTGTTGGGAGGGGGTGATTTGCTTTCACTTGGGATGACTTTTGCTTTCTACTTTTCCTCTCCTGCCTCTATCCACTTGAGAAGAGAATGTGTCTCCCTTATCAGGGAGACAGTTACAGAGAAACAAAACTGGAGAAGACCTTGAGATGCCCGCCAACTGTGCCAGTTACCCAAACATCATGTCACCTGTGGATTGGCTGGATTTCAAATGGACACGATGACTTTGGTGGGAAGAGGAAGATTGCTAGTTTAAGTATACCGTTTAAGCAGGATTTTCCCCAGATCTCACCTTGACTTCCCTACTGTCACTAACCTCTAATAAAAGTTCCTTTTGAGACAATGCCTGTTTCAAGAGTTCAGTTTTCTTGGGTGGTTAGCTGAGGTGGGTCCTTACACCCTGGCTCCTTGCCCTTTCTTTCTTTCTTTCTTTCTTTCTTTCTTTCTTTCTTTCTTTCTTTCTTTCTTTCTTTCTTTCTTTCTTTCTTTCTTTTTCTTTTTTTTCTTTCTGTAAAATCAAAAGATTAGAATCTCTTAATTTTAAATGGAAAATGGGCCTGCTACTAAGCATGGTGTCTTTAGTTGTAGATATAGTATACAAGAAACCAGTAAGACGCAAGACTTAGATCTTTAGCCTTTGCTTGAAACAATTGGCTTTTTAAATGAAACTCTATTTTCTTAACTTCTTAATGATTAGCTTCCTTCCTGACCCAGGAAATCCCTTCTTTCTTCTCCCGTTTAAGCCTTAACTATATCATATAAATACTGTGTCAGGCTTTGGCATCTCCTTTGTTTTCAAGAATGCCTCTGGATAGGCCCTCTATATGTGGAAGCTAAGAATGGGAAGCAGAATCAGGATCCGGAAAGATAAAAGAGGTAGAAAGAAACACTTAACTGTTTGAACAAAATTCCAGATGGTCTTCCTAGCTTAGAAAAACACTTAGGATCTGTGTTTTAATTTGTAAAATCTTCTCTTTCTTAATTTTTAAGGAATGATGATGTTATCTATTCAGATGTTCCAGGTCTTCTTTGGTTTCTGAGAAGAGAATTGTATCATTAGCATATTGAAGATTGTTGATGTCTCTTCCACCAATCTTTACCCTGATTTTTGATTCTTCAAGATCTAGCTTCCTCATGATCATTTCGGCATACAGATTGAATACCGTATTTTTCCGTGTATAAGACGCTATTTTTTCCTACAAACACCCTGTTCAAAAATCAGGTGCATCTTATACAAGTGCAGCGTCTTATACACAGAAAAATAATGGTAACCTCCACAGCCCAGGGCCTGCCTGTGTGGGTTGCCATGCTGCCAGGTGCAGGTGTCAAGCCCCTGTGGGCTTGCCACTAACAAGAGTGGGGATGGGGCAAGATCGTCGGCCAGCCGAACTTCCGGATTTGTTGGCTCAGCTCCGTGGCATGGAGAAACTCACATGCCAGAGTGTCCTATACAAGGGTGCATCATATAGATGGAGAAATACAGTAATAAAGGGGAGAGAATGCAAACTTATTGCACTCCTGTCTCTATCTTAACATAAATGCTTATTTTAATATTTGATTTTAAATAATTATTTAGATATGTATTCATAGTGTAAATATCCTTTGCTACTCAAGCAGGGTTAGAACATATTTCCTTTCTAAATGTTGAACCAGCTTTTTAGTCCAAATCCTGACAAAACAGCTAACTCAAAACAGAGAAGAGGCACTAATCCTGTATAAAAACAGAAGCATTGCTTTAATTGTTTTCATTGTTTTGAAAAACAAAAATGGCAGTCCCATTATTGCAACCACCATCTTGCCTTTTTTGACACATGCAAACATACACATATATACACCACACATGTACTGTAGACACTAAAGTCCTTACTTAAGTTAACCAATCAGATCATATACTGTAAGAGAGATAGAAATTGATAGCCAAATTTCAGGGAGCAAAGAGAAGTTTGCCAGAGGAGTCCTTACCAAACTTTCCCTTTGAGATTGAGTAAGCTAGACAAAGGAACAAAAAACAAGTAAAAGCTTTATACTAGTACTAACCTTAAAAATTAATGGGAAGATAAATGGATAAGATTCCATATGTGGAACTGGCAATGTGGGTTGTTTCTGTTTCTGACTAAAACTAGCATATATTTACAGTAAGTGCAACTTTTTAGTGGCCCCTGAAGAAAATGTCAGTTGACTAGAATAGCGAATGGTGATATGAGAGAATGAAGACTTAGCAAATCAAAAGGAAGCAGACATAAGAGGACCTGACAGAGGAAGCACCTCTATGTAAGTGAAAAGAAGAAGAGGATGAGTTACACTCAAAAACCAAAAATGGAGAAGATATTCTGCAGCACTGAATTCTAGAAGAGCTTCGGACTTCCAGATAAGGAAAATTGTGACATCTCAAAACATCTCCAAAAGAGCAGAGATGACAGCACAGTAGTGACTGACCAAGTGACAGCAAGCTCAGTCCAACAGAACTCATCCAGATAAAGTTGAGGACGAGAGATGTGTTCCGGATGGCTGCTCCTCATGAGGAGTCAGCAGGATAACAGTCATCCTGTAGGTCTGAACTTTGAAAGATGGGAAGCCATCAAGCTGTCAGCCATTCCAGAGCCTTTAAGGATACTGGCTTCAACCATCTCATTTTTCTAATCCTTTTGGATTTATAATTGTTTTACAGTTTAAAAAAGGATTTCCAAAAAACAAGTTTGAAAAACTACCTGGTGTGTAAAACTTCATCCTAAAATAAAAGAACAGTTAATTAGCCATGTAAAAAACCTTCATGAATATAAAATATATGAAATGCAAAAGGCTGAATAAGAATTTAAGATTTTTTTTAACAGCTTGAGGCACCAGACCAATTCGTAATATTTGGATTTTTGAAAAACTGAGTAAACAAATACCATTTTCATGAGAATACAACTTGTTCAGTCTAACAGGAAAGAGAGCACTGATTGAAAGTTGAAAACAAAGAAAGTGATAATGAAATAATGTGGCTCCAGTGCAGGGTGGGCAGGAGAATGCAAAAGGGTCTGCATTCACCCTGCCACCCAGGGGCTCCTCTGGAGAAAAAGCAGTAGAAGCTGAAGTAACTTGAAGTTTCCTTCCAGTTTTCCCACTGCTTATGGGAAGCCAATAGGGAAGGTCCAAATGGCAATCTTGTGACTGTGGGGATGCTGCACAGCCACAACTTTGCAGACTGATAATACGTCAGCTTTGTTCAGTGCTGTCCAAACTTGGAATGGTTGCTGAATGAGTAGTTTGTAACTCAAGAACTACCTATGCCTGTCTAGTGTATCCTTGAAGAAGAGAGAGGATGCAGCTGAAAAAACAAAAGAATTATGACTGTTTGGATTCACTATTACAAAGAGCTAAAGTAAAACTGTCCCAACCAGCCCCACTGGTTTAGCAGATGTCTCCCTGGAATAAGGATCAGGGTTGTCAAGAACCTCCAAGATTTATAATATCTACTGATGATTTCCCTTTCACGATAATCCATAAAATGCCCGATGCTGCTGCCAAGAACAGCTACAACCTACTACCACTAATCTGAAAATTTACTGAAGGAAAGAAACTCATGACTTCCTTGTAGTATTTTCATACATCTTTCCAGTCCATAGAAGAGGACCAGAAATGGAAAGAACATTGTATGACACGTCCCATAATAGAGCTAGGCAGTAAATCTCAGTTCTCCAGACATTTACTGCCTTATTCAGAAAGAAACTTACTTGGCTGAAGACTCTCAGACACAACTCAGATAGAATCTGTTCTTTATGAGATACAAGAATAAACCTATATACACAGAGATGATTTGCCCTATATAACACAAAGAAGTCAAAAACTTTAATAAAGGTTTCTATTCCAGATACTAAACTTTGGGCTTTTTTCCCACCTTTTCAAACTATTGGTACTTGAGGTTTTGCTTATTTACTTTTGGTGGCCCTGATACATTTATATATTAATTCTCTCTACTATAAGAATTACTAGTTGCTTCCTAGCCAGATTTAGTTCTTGGAGTATAAGTGAATGACTTTCTATACAATGGTGTAAAAGGGAGTTTGGTTTCTGAAGCCATGGTTTTTGCTGGGAGGAGTGGATTGCATTTCACAAGGTCTGATTTAAAAAAGTGTTTTGCTAATGCACATCAGATATGATCAGGAAGGTTTTAAATGGAACTGAGAAGGAGATGGATATGAAAACTACAAAGTATGAATCTCAGATAAAGACTATGGAAGGAAATAGGTCTATTGGAATATAAAAACTGAAGGATACAATTTGTTCAAATGAAATTCTTAACTACCACAATTGGGACTGGAAATGCCATTCCAATTTACAACCTCACTTCTCCCATTGTTGTTAAGTAAATTGTTTCATTAATAGAAAATACATGTAACTCAGAGTCGAACTGTTAGATTCTTGATGTTCTGTAAGCTTGGTTGTGTTGCAGATGTCAAAAGAACTGACGATGTCACTTAGCTTGGTAACGAAGGAATGCAAGAAAGCAACCAAGGACACCTCAGATCAACCCTGTGTCACTCATGGACAGGGGATGAGATGAAAATAATATCATGAGGACATTATAGGAAAAAATGCTTTCAGGACAAGTTTATGTCATGATCAGTGCAATCTTAAAATAATATAATAGGATGCATAAGTCATGATAGATTTTTTTACTATCTAGTTCCCTTTAATAAATATTTTCTCTTTAAAGTATGTTATTTGGCCAAAATTAGGAAATTGCAAAATAAACAGAATGCCAGTTTTATGTAAACAGTTATATTGCAATTTTCTTAGCAGAGAGTTGAAGGAACTTCCATTTTATTTTAATTTATTTTAATTATATTCCTTCCACTTGCTTAGCAAAGGACGCTCCATATTAATGACTTGTGCAGAAATCTGTACCACGCGGGAGTACAGTTTTTGAAGTGAGACCATGAACATCAAACTGAGTTTGGTGGAGGCACTATAATCTGTGCTTCTTTGGGGAGTTGATGTGAGATAGTATATTTGGTTGTTCATTATAAACAGTGAAGATGAGCATAAGCAAAAACTTTATTTTTTAAACAATCTCAATTATTACAAAGTATATTGTGTTTCAGCATACTCACAAAGATAATTGAAATATAATAAGCACTCTATCCCCTGGATAGTGAGTATGACTATAGATTTAATGGCATGCAACTAAAATAATTGTAAAGATGGGATTGGTGGAATTTTACTAGGTGTACTCCAGGTTAATCATTTCTTAAGAACCATAGTACTGCAAAGAGCCAAATGTTGTTTTGTTAATTTGTAAATGTTCTATCTTTCCCCAGTGTGACTTTCCTAGTGCTCCCTCAATTCATTTTATTATAATACCACCCTTTGAGATAAGTTGGGCTGAGAGAAATTCACTGGCTCCAAGTCACCTAGTGACCTTTCATGGCTGGATTTCCATAAGCATAAACTGTACAGTCATCATGGAGAAGTTCTATCTATGTGGCTCTCAGATTCTGCACTGACTTCATAGCACATAATCAAATGAACAAAAACACTGATTTATAATATTGTACAGTGGTGGATCATCTGCAAATCTAGGGTACATTTATTCCTAAAGTTAATTTGATACGTAATTTCAAAATCCTCTATGAAAGAGACCACCTCAAACTTGTGACAGGAACTGTGTGGGAAATTTCCAGAAAGGGAAAGCAGGCATCAGAGAAAGAATGGTGACGCCATCCAGTGTTGACTCTGGTCTCATCTACTGGTTGCTTCAACCCCACCCCTGTGCAGTCTCACAGATTTTCTCCAAGGGGGTGACAAATATCCTTACTAATGCAGTACAAGATTAGTCAAGCTGTTAAGCTGGGGTTAAACATTTAGGAGTTTTCATTGCTTGATAATATTGTTTAATTTTTGGCTTGTTTTTATTGTCTAAACTTGGCATAAATCATACAAAAATGATCCAAGGACAACAGCTAGAGACCATTAAACATAAGCATAATTGGCAGTACTGCACATAGGAATGACTTAATAATTAATGTGAGATTTCAAGTTTACAAGTTTTGTTTTGGAATTATTATCAGTGAATACAGGCCTGTATCTCTCTGCTCATGGCCTTTGGGAATCTGGGCAGAGAAGAGCTCTTTAGTGTTAATTTTTCAGCAGTTCCTTACTCCACATGCAGCAAGGTATGCTCCTCCTTTTCTAAGTATTTTTAAATTGATTTTGGCAGGCAGAATTCCACAGAGGAAGAATAGACTGTGGGAAAGATGTACTTTACACTAGGGCACCTTTATATCCTGGCAACATTGTTTTTACTACAAAATACAGAAATACAAAATACAGTAAAATAGTATTGCCTTCATTAACACCTTGCATTCAGAGATCTTAGATACTACAAGTAGTCCTTGACTTACAATGGACCCCCACAAAAGGGACTTAGACCCAGTTTTGAAGTTCTGATGTTGCACACTCCCATAGTCATGTGACTGCATTTCGAACACTCAGCAGCCAGTCGCATTTAAGGCTGTTTGTAGCAACCTGTGATTACATGATTGTGACTTACAGTTTTGCCAGAAACTGGCATTTACTTCCAGTTTCTGGCAAAAATTGGCAATAGTGAACAATGGGTTCGCTTAACAATCATGGCAGTTGCTTAACAATAATTGCTTACTCTGTCAGTGACAGAGTCGTCACTTAACGAGCACTGCAAAAAAAGTCAGAAAAACAGTTTAGGGCACATGGTGACCCACTTTACGACCATTACAAGTTATGACTGTAATTGCCAAGCTTAATACATCTTGTAAGAGGTTCTGTAGCTTGATTAAGTTTTAAATAATAAAAGAATATTTTATTTTCTTCAGTAGTCACTCACAATTCAAAACAGCCATTTCTTTCAACTTCAGGGATCTCTCCAATTGCATCCAACCACAACACCTTGGCATCTCTTCCTTGACAGAAACAATTTAAAGTTGTGCTTGACTGAACTAGTTTTAAAACAGTTCTGACAACATCCAGGAACAGCCTCAAGAGGTATAAAACCCATTAAGCTTTGTCAGGCATTTCCTTGGAAGAAGTCAGGTGAAGCATGATAGGGACCAACAATGGGATCAGCAAATATCATGTTAATATAATTTTCTGCCAGCTCAAGTGAGGATAGGTTGGCACTTTGGCTTGGCAATGGAAAAAGATGCAAAGATTGAGTTTGCATTCATTTGTGACATTTTTGTTCAGAGACATCTGTAGTGATGGTCTTTGAAATAGCAGATTTAGCCAGGCAATCAAAGCCCCAGTCTTTTTTACAGGCATACAGTACATGTGACTCACATTAAAAAGAGAGAGGCTTCCACAATTTTAAATCCAATGCCTATTTTACTGTGGATGTCCTTGTTTCTAACTGATATCTCTATGACTCTGCAGAATTGAATACCATGGCGTAGCATATTAACATAGCTCTGTCTTAAAAATTTCCATAAGGAGAAGTAGTTTAGCAATTAAAGCCCTTATTCGTTAAGGGAAACAAATTAACACATCGGAAAGAATATGAAACATTTTAAATGTGTTAGGCACCTAGCAGTTTTAGATATTCATTGCTAAGTATGTAGGACAACTTGGCAAGTTTGTATAGAATTTCGAAACAGATCTAAATTCCCAAAGCAGCCTATGTCTCAATTTCCTTCCATCAAACTACTGTATATTCTTCATGTGTTGTGCTCAGCTTCTGTGTTGTAATTACTCTGCAAACATTTGGAAGCAACAGACATAATCTGGTTGAACAAGATCCTCCTGCTTCATGTGGAGTTTGTGTCTTGAAAACACTAACAAATGATTTTAAGAAAGAAAGAAAGAAAGAAAGAAAAAGAAAGAAAGAAAGAAAGAAAGAAAGAAAGAAAGAAAGAAAGAAAGAAAGAAAGAAAGAAAGAAAGAAAGAAAGAAAGAAAGAAAGAGTCCACCTGGAGGAGGCAGCTTAGGGTTGTCTCTGAGTTGAAACTTGAATCTTTTCAGTAAAGACACACCTCTTGCAGGGTGTTATGCAAAATTCTCTACTTCAAACCAAAGGACAGGAAATATGAACTGCAACAGCCAGAATCCATAGGCTGTCACATAGGTCAGTTTATCAACTCTTGACAAAAAAATTAGGAGTCTTGTAGTGATGGAACCATTGGAATAATGCCCTGAAATTTTCTGAAAGCTGGATTTTTAGGAAACTTGCTGTCTCCATACTAGCAGGTTTTTGCAGCATTAACATTGTTCCTGCTCTTTTTTCTTTTTTTAAACCCTCTGTTTCTCATGCATGATTATTTTCTGACTACAGTGGGATGAATCTGTGGCAAAAGATTTTGATTCCTTTGGTAGGAATGGTCTTGGCCATCTATTTTTATTCAGGAAAAGAAGAGTTTAAACCTGGTAAGTTACTTGAAGTAAAGGTATTTTTGAATTAAAAGAGGATGGGGGAGAAAAGAAGGGAGCCTTGCTTTTAAAAACACACGAACTGATTCAGAGCCTAACATGAATCCTGCTTTGCATTATTGGTCATGGATGGCTTTGCTTGGAAGTTTTTATGAGCCATCAAGCCACAAGCAAGTAGATTTTTTTTTTCTCAGCAAGCAGATAAGATGGGAGGGTGTTTTTATTTTTTGATTTTATGAAGGCTTTTGATATTCTATCTGTTCCAAATGGATTTTTGTTTGTGAAAAGTTTCCCAAAAAAACAGAAAAATCTACTTATCTTTGTTTTAAAATTTCTCGTACCTGAAATGCACAAAATGGGTTACAATTAATGTCTAATTACATTGTGGGAAAGAGAGAAAGATAGAGAGTGGGGGAGTAAAAATTACTTTGGTATTATTTTATGTTCCCTTGGAATGCTAGTACTTGTTTCTGCTGCTTTCTTGTGAATTGGACTGCTATGACTAACAACTGATTTGAGGGTTGGAATTGCTGGTTATCCTCTTAAATTTTTTTTTTAATACCCATTTGGCATTTATTTGGTGGAATGGGAAGCTATTTAATGTCAGCTTTATAAAATGTGATTCTTGCATCTTATTGTCTAGAAATGTTGAAAGGGAAGCGGGTGATTGTTACTGGAGCAAGCACTGGAATTGGCGAGCAGATAGCATACCACCTAGCACGGATGGGTTCTCATCTCCTGATTACTGCACGGACAGAAGCCCAGCTCCAGCAAGTAAATATTAAATATTCATTTATCCCACTATATAATTACACTCACTAGACAAGCTCTCATACATTGAAAGGGTTAAGAGAGAGACAAAGAGAAGCCTCCCTCAAACTGAGAATGAAGATTAATTCTTCAAATTCAGAAAGAAGCAAGGAGGTAGCTTCCACCATTCATAGGTGACTGTTAATAGCATTTTTCCTTCTTTGGCTGATTAATGGGGTCAGACTATACTACACCTTCAAATCCCAGGGATATAAAAAGAGAACTGCTTCATCTAGTAGGAAGAGTCAGGGCAAGATCTCTGGAGCAGTTCCTTCTCTGTCTGTGGTGAAATGCAATTTGATCTCTTGCTGTGATGTTGGAAAGCAGGGGTGACAGCCTGGTCCAATGGGCTGGTCTAATGGGTAAAGTCAAGTCAAGTCAATACATACATACATACATACATACATACATACATACATACATAAATATATACATAAATAAATATGCATAATCATAGGCAGGAAGGGAGGATGGTAAATACTAAGATTTGGGAGAGATTTAAATTTTTTAATTGTGGATCCCAGGTTTCAGTTTTAGTTTATTATCAGCAGCATGTGAGTATGTTTGCACATCTTTAAATATATGTGTCTATGTGATTGTATTTCCAGCCATGCACCTGATAAAAATGTATCTTCTGAAAAATGTATCCTTTTCCACCAATTCAAGATTAGATGGATGGCACTTTATTTTGGCACAATGAAGGCACCTGAATTAGTTTTTGAACATGTAGTAGATATTCATTCAAAACTTAATATAATATTAAGTTCAGAACTACAAGCCCAGGCTATCTTTAAAACAGTTAACTCATATTTGGTTTGAAACCATAGATTGACTATACACATCTACACACAATATTTAGCAAAGGATGTGTTTTTGCCACTTCCCTCTAGAGACAGACAGAAGCTGCAGCATCAACAAAGATAAGTTGGAGTATTCCTTAAAATAGAGTTGTCAAACTCAATTTCACTGAGGGCCACATCAGGGTTGTGGTTGACCTCAGGGGGGGCAGGGGGTGTAGTTGGCATGGGCGTGGTTGGGGTGGGCGTTGCCAGCTCAACATCGCTTGTATTGGGGGCACCTGTGTGGTCCGGGCAGGGCTGGGGGGATTCATTGTCTCCAGTGGAGAAAGGCAAGACCAGGACGAGCACCAAACTCTTGTCCACCAGAGGAGCCTCGCTGTTCCTCTCAGGCTATGCGGAGGACCCCCGAACAGCAGCACAGGCTGCCCGGAGGCCTGGGCAGTGGAGGGCAAGTGCCCAGCCTGGTCCTCAAGCTCCCAGGGTACTGGGACCCCACAGCCCAGCCCAGCCCAGTTCTGCTGTCCCAAGGGGGCACCCTGCTGCACTTACCTCCTCCTCAAAGCTGCTGTTGCTGTTCTTGCTTTCCTTGGCCAGGTTGCTCATGATGTGTGCAGGAGGGCAAAGTATGTGGGTCAGAGGGATGCCCTTCCTTCCTTCCTTCCTTCCTTCTTCCCTTTTCTTCTTTTTCCTTCCCTCTTTATTCTCCTTTCTTTCTTCTTTCTTCCCCCCTTTCCTTCTTTTTTCTTTGTCTTTCCTCTTTCCCTTTCTCCTTTCCTGTCCCTTCTGGATGCTCAAATGCAAAAGGGGAACCATTTCTCAATGCCTTCTTGCCTTGTGATCAAATGCCACTTTTGCTAGTAGTTTGTGGGGGCGTCCACAGACAACAGTACAGCAAAACTGTCAAAATGGTGGCTGTGATAGTTAATCAGAGTTCCTCTGTTTTTTATGTGCAACAGCTTTAGCTTTTATGAGCAGAGGTAGGTTAGTTGTTTTTTTATTAATACATAATCCTTAAAAGGGCTCTCCTGTAGGGAGCCTGCCTTGGTCTAATTCAGACTGGAAATATACCAGAGAAAAATATTTTCCCCCACTCTGCTTTGTCCTGTTTTCAGCGGCGCTTTGGTGCCTGGCCCAGCAAAGTGGAGCCGGGCGTGGTGAGGTGAGGCCCGGCAAAGCAGAGCCGGATGAGGAGAGGCCCAGTAAAGCGGGGCATGGCCGGACATGATCTCGAGGCCAGGAGGGGCGGGGCAGGGTGAGGCAAATGAGCTGCAGCTGCTCCTGCGCACCACCAGCATCTGAGCACTCGCCATTTCCTGTGTGTGCGCCGGGAGGGCACCCAGCTGGGTTGGGGTGGGCCAGGGCTGGGGCAGTGAGGGTCAGTCCCTTGCTATTTTTGGAACAGTTCCAGGGGCCAAATTTGGGCCCTTGTTGGGCTGGACCTGGCCTGCAGGCCTTGTGTTTGACATGTCTGCCTTAAAATCTGAAAATTGGCATTTGTTACTTATGAAGAAAAGAAAGGATGGGAAGATACATCATAATCCAAAGTACTGCTTGTGATTCAGATTCCTTCATGAGTCAAATCTGTCTTGTTTTTAACTTTATTGATTTATTTATTAACTTGTATTTAACTTTAAAAATGAGATATACCATAGCAAGTGAGACACAGGAAGGTGGCTAGACATGACTGATAATTCAAACAGACAGACCTATCCTATTCCTATGACAGTATTCTTACTGTTGTCATGATAGGTGGATTAGTCTTCCAGGTAGTGACATGTTGAGGAGGGAGACCAATGAAGTCAGAGAATTCAGCCTTTGCTTATCATTTGTTGCATATCTTTGTGCCTGACAGTATGATGTGAATCAGAGCAATGGCCATAGAAGCTGCATAGTGATTTGCAAAGGGGGCCAGTAAATTTCATGCTGCTATCCTTTTCCGCTGATTCAAGAGTAGATGTATGGCACTGTATTTTGGCACAAAGAAATTACCTGAATATTTTTTGGAACATGTAGTAGATATTCATTCAAAACTTCTCAACCATTTGCAAACATTCTCATTCCATATATATATTGACTATACTTTTCCTCCATCCAATCTGTTGAATTTGAATTTCCATAATTCTCAGTCAATCCACTAAAGGTATATGAACTTAGGGAAGGCTGATGTTTTAAAAACATAAATGAATAGGGTGGGTAATAGCACTGAGAAATAAAGAGTTTCTGGCAAAGATATACTAGTGTTAATAAAGCTATAGTAAAGGCAGAATAGGAGGAGATCCCTTAATGCAGACATGTCAAACTCGCGACATCACGTGACGTCACACAACGTATCGGAGCTTTTTTGCCATTGCCGGCAATGGGGTAGCACAGAGCGACAAAGAGAAAGAGAGAGAGAATCTGATCATCTATAGAAAAAATATTTTTTTCAACTCACTATTGACTATTGGCTTTAGCTAAAGCAATGCAAGCAGACTTCCAGATGAAATCTATCCCATCCTTCTCCATGACTATCGGACAATGCACAGATTTTGCTGTGCTTTCTAAGAAACCTGTTTCAATGGTAAGTGGGAACATTTTCAGGTGAGACTTTGAAATCGGTCCCTAAATTCAAATCAGACTTTAGTATATTTACTCAATAACAGAGTTTATTTTGGGATACCAACCTCTTTGCAGCAAAGATCAATACATCATCAATTCAGCAAATGTTGCAAACAATATATTACACATAACTAGTTTATTTTTTTCTGGTTCCTGAATTTAAGGAAAAAAAATCTCTTGGTTATTTACAGAATATGGTTACTGAAGTTCCACGGTTTCAAATATTTTTTCATATTTATAAGCCCAGCATGACTACCAAAGAAAGTGCTACAAACCCAATATTTAAAATGTTCTTTTTAATAAATGTTTGATGGGGGTTGTACATGAAAAAGCTGAAAATGCTTTAAGCTGAAATTGTTAATGAGGTGGTTTTTCCAGTGGAAATTCCCCACTGATAATGTTGATCCAATAAGAAGATTTCAAATGTGATGTCAAAATATCCTTGTACACTGGATTATTTGGTTGCTTCTTTGCAGCACTCTACAGAAATTTGATTTAATAAATGTGAGCACAAAGAGTTTAAAAGATGAAGGAATTTCTACTAATTTTACTTTTCTATTTGCTTTAGGTGGTTGCTCATTGCTTAGAGTTGGGTGCAGCATCTGCCAGGTATATTAATGGCAGTATGGAAGATATGAAATTTGCTCAGGCTGTGGTGAAGAAAGCAGAGGTATTATGGGGTATGTTGACCTTATAAGAACATGAGATGATTTCATGGTGTCCAGCATCCTATTTCTAACTAACTAGATGCTTCCAGAAGCCCAGAACTAGGGATTAGAATGTGAAGATAGTGGTCTTCTGTAATTTATATTTAGTGACTCAGAGATTCATCACACAACCATCATGGTTAATAATTATTGATTGAGCTATCCTCCCTGCCTTTGACTTTTCAATGCTCCCTCCAACTCCAAAAGCCTGGTATATTCCAGCTAAGTAAGCATTGTACTAGCTAGGAATAGGAGTTGACAGGTTGTAAAATAGACTCTTGTTCATGGTGACCATAAGGGTGAAATAAATTTGGACATGCTTTCAAGACTGATGACAGCACTTTAAGATGGGCCAGGTGAAGAAGCTGGCATAGCCAGGATTCCAGGAATGCTCTTTATTTTATTAAAGTAGAATAATAGACTCTTGAAAGCCTGTTCTAGTTTCTCTATCCCTTCTTATACCAAACAAAATCAAAGCAGAGTTATTCTGAGTTTCTTTTTCACACTTTCCTCTTTTTTAAGATTGTGCAATCTTTTCAGCAAGTCCCAATCCCTTTAATGGCTTGCTCATTTCTTCCTTATTCTCAAGGATAGAGCTACATTCCTTCACAACTGCCCAGCATGTTGTATAGCTACATAACAGCACTGTTGTTTTTAGACTGCAGCTTGGCACTTTTATAACAAACATATGGCTTAAGTTCTTCCTGGCTGTTGGATGGGGAGGGGCATGTACTCCTATTCTCTTTCCAGCACTATCTCAGAAGCAGAACAGCATCTTTCTCTTTCAAAAGTGCTATGATCTTTGTCTTCTCTTTCTCAATTTCTGAATATCCAAAATCATCACTAGACTGGTAAAATTCTATTTAAACCACTTAGGACAATGCAACTACATGTCTTGGGAATTCTGTATGTTAATATATATATTAGGTAGAGCAGCATGGTGACCTAATGCTGAAGACACTCATCTACCAACTGGAAGGTTGAGAGTTCAATCCTAAATAGTGGCAGATGTTTCTCTCACAGGGCACAAAAAGAAAATATCTGCTACGAACTGTGTGTTGGAATTAGGAAGGGCATCCAGCTAGTAAATGCTCATCTCCATTTCCTGTGCTCCCATGGACTAAATGTGTGAACTAAATGATTTTCTAATAATGGTATACTGGGATTCCTACTATGTCACAAGGAAACTGTGACATAGATATTGAGAAGTCATTGGTCAAACTAAATCTGAGAAAACAATCCTCCCAATTTGTTCTCAGTTCTAATCCCTCACAGCTTCTTAGAAGTTAAATGTTTTGCTTTCTTCTCTACTACCTGAATATTTTATCTTCCCTAGTGACCTTCAGGTGACCTTCAAGTGTCATTAGTAGATGGTTAAAAAGATTTGCTCTAATGAGGTAATCAATTTGCAAATGAACCATTCATTTATTAGTTTATTTCCATTCTAATAGGACCTCTCAACTATTTGTGTGGTTCATATATTATTATAAGGAAAATTCACTTTGTGTTTTGTATAGCATATACTCAAGAACTGCTTTGTAAATAATTATCACAAGGAGTTTAGGATTACCAAATAAGTAATATAATTGCAGAAAAGAATTAGAAATTAACTGAGACTTTGTACTGAAATCTTCTAAAGCAACATAAAATCAAGGCCAGCTCAAAGTATGTAGTTATCCAATACTGCAGCTAAAATATTTGATCACAATGATATATGTGCCTTCATCTATCAACCTAGTATAACCAGATAATTTATCTTTCCCTTACAGGAAGTCTAGATATGCTGATTCTGAATCATATTGGCAGGTCTTACTTCAATTATTTCAATAGGGACATTGAGCATGTGCAAAAGCTTTTTAACATCAATTTCCTAAGCTATGCAACAATGACAGTTTCAGCTCTTCCCATGCTTATAAACAGCGGAGGAAGCATAGTAGTTGTTTCATCTTTGGCAGGTGAGCATTAATTCATAATGTACAGCGACCTCAGAATCTTAAAGCTATTACCAATATTATTGATTTTCCTGTTATCAGAATCAATTGTGATGTTGGCTGTTATATTCATATGACTGCAAGCTTAAATGATTACAGCTTATGCATATCCCACCTTCCTTTCTAATATGCATAATTATCCTGTGTGGTGATCAAATCACTATTTTAATTTTTGCAGTTGAGATATTTCATATTACAGAAAGAAATTATTTCTGAAGCTTCTGCAGGTGCTTGTTCTTTGAAGCATAATAAGGGTTAGATTTTCACAAAAAAGATTCTGGCATATATTACTTTTTATAATATGCAGAATATATTCTGAGTTTTGGCAGATGCATACTCAAATATCCTGTGTTCTTCAGAGTTTGTAGACTTTCTTATTATCTTTTACCTCTGCTTTTGATATATTCCTATCATAAAAGGATAAAGCCTCACTTTTTGAAAGTATGTCTAGTATGTCAAATCAGAATAATACCAGTTTAGTGAGGGTTACTTGATTATCATTAAGGACTTTTAAAAACGAGTAACGTTTTTACAAGTTCATGCTAGAACTACTTATGCTCTATAATGGAAAGCAAAAAATGCTTGTTAAGTTACATAAAAAGTCAGAAATGGCAAAGCATTTTATTATTTTTTTTGCATCTCAGTTCAATGTATCTAAGAAAGTTATCTCTCAAGGAAAGTAGGCTTGTGTCACATATGAGTTTGGGACATGGTTAAGATAAAGAATCAAAAGTGAGTTTTGGGAAGCAAAATGCAACACATTACCTTTTTATTTAGTCTTCCAGTATAGAAGCATGAATTTTCTGTTTATTTTGAATAGAATTTACATTGAAATTTCATTTTAAAAATAGATTCTTTCTACTGGATGCAAATTGACAGTTACTTCAGTAATTCTCACTCAAATTATTCAGTCTTCAATTTTTTAAAAAAAATATCTGTATATTCTTCTCCATTCACAAGAAACAATTGAATGTATTGTTAATACGTGTTAATAAATATATCTACATGTTTAAAAATACAGATTGTCCTTGACTTACAGCCAGTTGCTAAATGACCATTCAAAATTTTAGTGGCCTAGCTAGCATGACTGCAGTTGCCGAACATGACTGGCATGAGTCAGCAAATGAAGTGAGAAAAGGAGAGAAGAAGCATGGTTCTGAGTTTGAATGGTAGCTGTCACAAGGTTGCTAGCCACGGCTTTTGTGGGGTGATGCAGAGACAACTGTTCCATTGATCCAGCCTTGTATGTAGATGCTGGGGAGTAGAGCTCGGGGGGGCACACCATCTGGGGAATGTGCTGCTACTCTGATTAAACAATGAAGAAAGAAAAGGAAGGAGAGAAAAAGAATGTAAAACAATGGATGGGGAGAAAAGTTGAAGTTACATTAGCCTCCAGTGCAGTTGGTAGTTAATGGTCCAAGAGGGAGAAAAAATGCCCATAAGTGGCTTCCTTGGAAGAAGGCAAGGGAAGACTCAAAAAGAGGTGTCATCTTCACGAAAGACAGGAAGGAGGGAGCTACAGGCTGCAGGTGGCATCTTCATGCAAGACAGGAAAGAGGGGATTGTTGGTCATTGGTGAAGCCCTGATCTCTGGGGAAGGACTGAGCAGAAGACCCTGAGAGTGGTTCTTCCCCAAACAGAGAAGCAGTAGGTGTTCAATTGAGCAGATCCAGGAGAAAGTCAATCCATGCTGAGCACACTAGAGTAAATCCAGCCTTCCCCTCTCTTTTCATTTCTTCTCCATAAGCCCAGAAATGGGGGAAGGGAAGCACAGTGAAAGGTGGAAGAAATGAGAACTAGAAAGAATTGTCTCTGGGAGGGAGACTTGGGAGGAAACCTGGCACTGAGTAAAAACACTAGGTGTATGCTGTGTATATTTCTGTTCTAAATACATGTAGTAAATAACTTCACAAAATATAGTAGCAAGCATAAAAGCCTCCATTGTCTTGTTTGTGTCAATTGCCACCATTGCTAAGTAAAATATACCTCAAAAGAACTATGCCACGTTATTTACAGAATTCAGTATTATTTACTCCCAGCCAATAAGGACACTTAAGAATTTGGCTCCTAAGAGCCTAGCAGGATCTCTGAGTTGCAAATATGTCAGATAAAT
The DNA here is from genome assembly GCF_001527695.2 of Protobothrops mucrosquamatus. Lineage (NCBI taxonomy): Eukaryota > Metazoa > Chordata > Lepidosauria > Squamata > Viperidae > Protobothrops > Protobothrops mucrosquamatus. Next base: position 228,951 of record NW_015387511.1, on the reverse strand, counting down.
TACAAACTTGTACTTTAAAAAAAAAAACCTGTAAAATTCTTGTTTGTGTTATGTTCTATTTTAAAATGTTGACATGTTTATTGTAATGCATATATATTTTTATACATTCTTATCTTGAAGCATTTACAATCAAATGCAGTGATTTTTTTTTTAAAAAAGCATGTATTTTTGAAAGGTTGAATCTATGAGGAAAACAAAAACCAAACGAAAACAATGAGCCTATATTTATATAGAAGAAAGATGCTCTCTGTGTGCTGAAATGTTTTAATAATAGCCACTTCTCACACCTCAGGAAGAGTTGCTTTAATGACAAATAAGATGGGTAACATTTGGATAGCCAAGAGCTACTTTTAATTTATTGTGTGGATGAGGTTTGAAGACCACAGCAGAGTTCATGATGGTGCTGATGTATAAGGGGGAGGACCACTGCTACAGCCAAGATTCATTCTTTTGATACTTCAAGGCTGAAATTATTGGAAGCAGTTGATAAAACAAATGATAAGTTCATAAATAGAATCAGGGAGGAAAAAAATGTATTCCATATATCTCTAATGTTATTCTTCATGGCATAGTATAAATTAAATGTATCATTCTAATTGTGGTATTTCTAGGCAAAATTGGCTTCCCATTGACTGTTCCTTATTCTGCAACAAAGTTTGCACTAGAGGGATTTTTCAACTCTTTGAGGCAGGAATTTGTTATGCAGAACATCAATGTTTCCATCACGCTCTGCATCCTTGGATTCATCAACACAGGTACAATTCTCATTTCCACATCTGATTTTTTTAGATCCTGGAATTCCTTATCAGGCTGATGCCGGCCAAGCTTAGACAAATTATTTGCTTAACATTTTTTAGAATTTATAATCATTATGAATTAGCCTTAAAGTACTAACTGATCCCCTATAAACCTGTTGACACTAGAACTTCCAGTACTCTCCAGCCATCACAAAGAGCACAAAATTGGCAAATCATCATAGATTGTGAAGTCATTAAATATTGGTTTGTTTTTTAAATGTTTCCTTAGCTCCCAAATAAGGATTAGTTACATTACAAAAGTAGATCGTATCTTGGAAGGCCTAATAAATAAGATCTGCCAACTGATTAGGAAAAGAACATGTAAGCTTTCATTTTAATGATGAAAAATCATTTTAGCAAAAACAATTAGCTTTATCAGCCAAATATAATTGCTTTTTATGGATATAATAATCTACTTTTTCTGTAACCTGAGACTTTCACTTATGTTGAACTGAAGAATATACAGTATAAATCCAATATTTAAGAATATATAATATAAATCCATATTGATATCTGCAGTAGTGAAGATTATTTCAATCCATTTGGATCTTCTAACATTTTTTTAAAGTAACAAAAATTATATTTTTATAATTCATATCTTCATATCTTATAATTCATATCAGACATGTGTATATGCACGCGTTCCCAAACCTTTCTCCCTTAGATGCATCTTTTATAAATGTTCCTTTTAAATGGTTTTTAGATTTACATCGTGCTATGTATGTACAGGTAGTCCTTGACTTACAACCATTCATTTAGTGACCATTCAAAATTATAATGGCAATGAAAAAAGTGACTTATGACCATTTTTCACACTTACCACTGTTGCAGCATCCCCATGGTCACGTTATCAAAACTCAACTGACAAAAATGGCAACTGACTCACATTTATGACAGTTGCAGTATCCTGGGATCATGTGATCCCCTTTTGCAGATCAATGGGGAAGCCAGACTCACTTAACAACTGTGTTACTAACTTAAAAGCTGCAATGCAGTGAACAACTGTGGGAAGAAAGGTCATAAAATCAGGCAAATTCACTTACAACTGTCTTATTTAGCAATAAAAATTTTGGGCTCAATTGTGGTCATAAGCTGAGATATCTGTATCTGTTTTAGTAAATGCTACAGAAATTTATATCCTCTCTCCCTCCCTCCCTCCCTTCCTTTCTTCCTTCCTTCCATGTCTGGTTTTTATAAAAAATAATCTGAAAGGATCTAACAACACATATTAACAAAGCATACAAGATTATACAATTAAAATCTAGATTTGAACAATAAATGACATGTAAATTTGACCAATGCTTAGAGCTGAGGGCCATAGCTCACACAACTTGCTATGAATCATAGCATGAATAGGTTGGGAACTTCATAAAAGGAATATTTGAACTGAAAATTCCCTCTCTTCTATGCAATGAATCTTCAGTAGATTGGGCATTGTCAAGTATGGTAATTATGGGGCTAATCATACTATATATATATAAAGAAATCATTACCAATTCACAATTAACTTTTTATTCTCTCATAAACACATGCAAATTTGAATTGATAATTATCCAACGGAAAATAAAAATGTGTTTTTCTGCTTCCATCATTTCTAGCACTCTAAAAATCCTGTTCTGAATGTCCAATACTTAGATAACATTTGCACTAACTATAACACAATTCATTAGAGCTTCATAGGACTGCTGTTGCTTGGGCTTGTTTAGTAGGAAGTGGAAGGATACTTTAGATATAATCCACACTTGCAAAATTCATGAAACATTATTTGGAAGAAACTAAGAACTTCAATGTGAAAAAATGTATTTGTTTGGATTACCAAAATTATAGTTTCTTATCTGTTTGCTCAAGGTACAATATATTTGAGAATGTCTTACTAAATGATGTGGGCAGGTAAGAAAAGTTCAGTGGAAGATAACTTGTAGTGAACTGGTTCCTCAGCAGTGAATACTTTCTAACTAACATTTCTCTACTCTTAGAAAATGCCATGAAAGCAGTATCTGGTACATTCACTCTTCCACCTGCCCCAAAAGAAGAATGTGCACTAGAAATCATTAAAGGGGGCATTCTGCGCCAGCGGGAGATTTACTATAAATATATATATACAAAGATCCCTACACTTTTGCGAGATTGGGCTCCAGAACTCTTGGATTATATCCTTCGGTTATGTTTTAATGTGAACAATCGAAAACAAGATTAATCATCTGTCTATTCGCTGCCTCTGCATTTTTCTTTTCTGGCTATGCAAGTTAGAGTTTTTCAAACTTGACCACTTTGAGATGTGTGGGAATTGAAGTCCACAGAATTTAAATTTAAATTTAAATTTAAAACATTAATATAATCCATAAAAGAGAATATTCATTGAACTGGGTTGAACTGTAGGGTGCTTGGTGCTCTGTGAACTTGATTATTTTGTGGCAGATGTTTCATTACCAAACTGATCTTAAGATTCACTATGCTGTTATACTGTATATAGACCCCAAATCCAGTTCTGTGGCTTGGGATTTAAAGCTATCAATGATTGAATTATGGATATTTATATTCTGGAACAGGACAAAGAAAATAAATGTGGATATCTTAGAAAAACTCAGGTTAATGATAAATATTTTGTATGCTCTTAAAGTGCATCCAGTTGATTGTTTCTCTTAATCTGCATTCAGAACAAAACATGGCATAAAGTGAAAAAAGTTATAACACAGTGCTGAGTTTCATAATTTTGAATCAATTCCTTATGCAGATTTCTTATATAGAGAGGAGGTTCAGCAAATAAGTGCAAGGTACCCTCTGGCTTGGACTGATAGGAAGCACTTGATAGTTAACACATCTGGTATTAAACATTTGGCAAAAAAAGTACATTTTTAAATTTTTCAGTTTTAAAATTGTTTCAAAAAATCAGTTGAAAATGTTTATAGTAATTTTATTAAAGACATTCATTCTAATTACAATTAATGCAAACTAAAAAAAACCCAAAAAAGAGTAGACAGTGCAGAAAAAGAAAAAAAAATAGAGAAATGGTGAAGAATGTAAATAAAGAAAAAGAAAAGAAATATATAAAGTGTCTTTTAATCTTCATCAAAGCAATTTAACATTGCTCTTTTTTACTTCTAATAATCTTAATCTTTAGTCCATTCAAATAATGTAATAGAACTTGATTTCTTCATTTTTTTTCTTTGCCTTCTTGTCTTTCTTCTTATGAGATTCTGCAAAACTTTAATAAACCACTTTTGCAAATCTAATATAGGAAAAATATCCAGATTGCTCTCTTGATTTATTGTTTGTATGTTCCTTTTAGTTATTAAAACATCATCCAGTTTTTTTTGTATGTCCATCTTTTTTCATGCCATCCTTGTAGCCTGACATTTGTAAATCCCCTTTCAACTCAGTCTTGTCAGATAAAATTTGCTCCTCTTCCATAACATCTTTTAGACACAGTCTCTCCATAGAGGCATATGTCTCTGTTGACACTATTAATGCTAATTTTTGATCCCATTTTTTCAAAAATATCATTCAATATGTCCAAAGTTAGAATATTTTGCTCCATTCTGAAATTGTACATCTAGTTTATGTGTTCTCCACATTAAATTCAAATCTTTAGTTCCCTCTAGTGTCCATTTTTTAAAATCTTATATTCTGTTTTTTTAAAAATATAACAAAAAGGCATTTTTCTAATGGAAAAGATTCTTTATAATTCATTCCAAAATGTTATTTCAAATTTACCTGGACCGTTGGTCCGTTTATAATTTTCTAAAATCAAATGTTTAATCAGCGTTTTTCTGTTTATTCTCCATTTTTTTAAGTTCTTAAACTTGTAGTTAAAACTTTCTTTTGATAAGGACTGAAGAGAAACTCATCCAGTGCTATCAAACTTGTCAATACAAAGGTGTCCAAAAACTGAAAAGCAATTTACAAGCAATTTCTGAAATTGATTAGAAAAAGATGCAAAGTCAGTATCCTTTTAAAGACACTGGCCACAGTTTGAGCGCAATGTCTATCTGCGGGCTCTTCTCTTCATTGCATGCCATGGTCATTGCTTCTCTTTTTAGTGAAACTGTCTTCAGCCCACCATTTCTTCCTCCAGAAGTCCCAGGAAATATTTTATACTAAGTAATTTGTAAAAGGAATACATAAAAAGACCCTGGCTCTAGTCCATCTCAGCCATGGAAAACCTACTGGGTAATCTTGAATTAATCACTCTCTCTCAACCCAACCTATTCCACAAAATAGTTTTTGTGGGAGAAATGGGGGCAGGTGTGTGTGTGTGTTAAAACTGCAAAAGGAGGACTGCCCCAAGGCAATGTGTGCTTGTGCAAAAGGGAAGAGGCTATGGCCAGTGCTATTTTTGTCATTGTGAAAAAAGCATTGGATCTTTCAGACATCTCTGCTCAGATTTGAAAATATTGTTAAAAACTGAATAAGGTTTATGTAAAATGACAGTTTGAATTTAAAAAATAGCTGTAAGTATTTTCCTCCAAATGTATTTAGGTTGTATGTTATACAATGGACATAACAAGACTCAGAATTGAAACTTATGTATAAATATATTCTCAACATATTTTTTTGAAAGCCCTTACATTTAAAGGTTTACATAAAAGTTTTATATTAACAATTCTTTTTAAAAAGAATTTTGTGCATCCAATATTTACCACTGCTGCTGCTGAAATTTACAAATAATAAATTTGAACTATATCAGTGAGTTGATCTTGAAGTATAATGTAACTTTTGAAACTTAATTGTGTCTTAAACAAAAGAAGGAATTAAGAAATTAATACTATATAGCTCATTACTCAAGGGAACCTAATTGTAAATAAGAAAAAATATCCATATCATATGGTTCATCATCATACAACTTCCTTCCATTTCCATTTAGCTATTTGAACTGCCCATTATATTTGCTTTCATTTTGATTTCCTCATTTTTCTATTGTTTGTTTCTAACTATTGTCAAAAACAAAAGGTCAACAGGCCATCAAGCATATTGATTCCAGACTTTTCAATCTACTGAGTCTAAATGATTATTTAAAAAATAAATGTGAATTCGAGTCCCACATTAGGCATGAAAATTGACTGGGTTGTTGCTGTGAGGAAGATAGGTGGAAGTATTAAATATCTTTGCCACTTTGAGTTATATATAGTTGATATAGCTCTTGAGCCAATAGAAGTTTTCCTCTGTTTTTATATTTCCATTTCCTGTAAGAAATAACATAGAATAAAAGAAGCTAGGGGGAGGGGTTTGAAGGAAAAGAAATACAAGTTATCAGGGCTTTTTTTTCTCATAGAACACCCAGAACGGAGTTCCAGCACCTTTTTTGGATGGAACCTTATAGGGTAGGCAAGGTGTGTGAGTTGCGGCACCTTTTTTTATTTTTAGAAAAAAAGCACTGCAAGTTATACTCTCCAAACAAACAAATATACTGTACTTCACTCATGTCTATGGAGATTCTCACCAGGAGGCAATTGGACTTTCTTGTTTTTCTTTGATGACTTTTCATTTCTCATGCAAGAAGCTTCTTCAGCTCTGACCGGATGGTGGGAAATGGAAGGATTTATATTCCTTGCAGACAACTGATCATTTGCATTCTTTTAAAGAGTCCTTGGGACCATTTGGAGGTTTTCTGTGTCCTCAGGGTTACCTAAGTAATGCAAATGTGTGTGGAGCCTTCTGGCTGCAGGATTTTTTCTGCCCTGTTCCAGTAGTCTGCAGTGTTTTCTGGAAATCTGTTCATATTCCCTGAAAAAGCACCTTTGGGACATACTTCACTCATGTTCCATTAGACCGGCTATACGTTATCAATTTAAGTTGTTTTCATTCACAAAGATTTTAGGCTAGTGTAATTCATGATGCTAGCCACAGCCTCTTGCAAGCAAGGGCAAACTCAAGGTGCCAGGCTGATAACTGCAGCAAAGAGTTGCCCTAATTGAGATGTGAGTTGCAAAAATGTGGATAGCCAGGAGATGGCAGTGAAGAAATCATCCCTGGATTATCTAGATTTTGGCAGCTCAGATGTGAATGTCTTACCCAATGCTGAAAGAAATTAGATCCGTTTGCTAAAAAAAAAAAAGTCAAATTACTACACCACAAAACTGCTTATAGAAAGCTAGACTTCCTTATTGTATTAGAGCAAGGCAGAGAGAGAGAGAGAGAGAGAGAGAGAGAGAGAGAGAGAGAGAGAGAGAGAGAGAGCAATACCAGTACTGAGCTCAGAGCATTTCCAGTTCTTTGAAAAAGGAATAGTGATTTTTGGTCGGTTACAGTATGTTAACAGTTGATAACTAAGCTAATGTTTTGGATCTTGATGAACTTCAATCAGGCCTACCACTGAGAAGCAAAGGTAAGGATTTCTCCTTAATAATGACCTCGGATTTAATTTCTAAATGAAGATAGAGCAAGCACATTTGTTCTAAAACAGATCAGCATTCTGGCATTCCTTTGCAACAATGCCTGTGCGGAAAAGATAAAGGACATTTGCACTCATTAGAGAAAAATATATTGGTCTAGAAAGGAAGGAACCCCATAATCTGATAATTAAACCTCAAAAATGTGCCTAGGTCAGTGAGTTAAGTGACTGGAGTAATATATCTCCTCTTGGTTGTTCAGAATTTCTTAAAGGAAGGGCCTTTCAATTAGCTGCACTATAAGGACGCTGGCATCTGAGCAAGGTAAGCTGTTACTGGGTGCTCTGAGAAGAGTGCCAGTTAATTCACTTCTGGGGGTATCAAGTCATTCAAATGTGAGACACACATATAAAATACTTAAAAACTCATATTTAAATTTGCCTCAACCATAGATTCTGAAGATTAATTTTGAATAGACAAATCGAAATTTTATTATTACAAATGCCATAGATAAACTTCAGTCACTTCTCCATTTTAGCCTAAAATTTAATGCAAAACTGCATTTTCAAACCAGCAAAATGAAAAAAAAAATCAAACAGGGATGACCATTTTTCTTTTTTTCATAAGAATAAAATGCCTAGGGTACATGGCCTGGTGAAAGAAGCATTCCATGATACTTTCTATCTACAACAATTCCATGGCTACTAAGATTACAGAATGGTATCTGCCAACAGCTATGGTGGTTCATTTAATCTTCAGTTTCTACCTACAGACTGTGTCAAAATATAGAACCCAAGGATCATATCTAAGGAAATGTCTTCAAGAACTCAGAATATATATCCCTTTGTCATATTTTGGATGGTCTAATAAAAGTATTTCCTGCTGTATATTTTAGATTTCTATTTTCCAGTGTGATTGTCTATATTTTAGTAGCTCATTCAGTAGCATGGTCAGAAAAGAGATAGAATAGTTTATGGTGGCAAAATATCAAATCTAGTGACATCTTTTCCAACTAAGCATTTTTTATTAAAAGCTGTAAGTTTTTCTTTATTTTTTTGCATTTAAATTTCTTAGTCGTAAAAAATGCTATCAGATTTCTTCAGATTCAGTATCATAGTTTAACAAGAGTTTCTTGGGTAGATATACTGTATTAGTATATCCCACATACAAAACACTGAATCATTAAAGATCAGGGGTACAGAGGATTAATAAGTCAAATAAAATATATTATTGAAACTAAGAAATGAAATCCTAAATAAACTCTGCCTCTAATTGTTCCTTATTAATATGAAATAGGAAATGAATTGCTACAGGAATAAGATGATACATATCAAACAACCATAATAGTTCTAAGCAATTACATTTTAGCTGAATATGAACAGCTTATTTAACTGTTTATCCAAACACCAAAAATTTTAGTCCAGGTGAAAAAGTATGCTGCTACAATAAATTGGAGATGGTTTAAAAATAAAAAAGCTTTTAGGTGCTATCTATAAATCAATTTAAAATATTTTTCAAAAATATTACTGAAATATAATGAAAGAAAAATAATGCATCCTGGAGCCACAAGTTGCTTCTTCCTGTACTAAAAATATTGTTTAATAGAGCAAGGAATTAGGTACGGTATATTGGTTATGAGTAAAATAAAGAATTGTAACTAAAATTTTCTACAAGTTATAACATGAATCAGACTAAAGATAGTTGTGAAAGATGACAAGTCCTAATCAAACAAGGAGAATGAGGGGAAAACAGATGCTTCTGGGTTTGGGTGCTGCTAAATATTTACTCTTTCTGGCAGTTTTAGCACAAAACAGAGGCATGTTTCTTTGACAGCACTGTTGTTTGGTTGAATTTGTTATTGCTCACATCCCTATCTTCTATTCTTTTGAAATCTCATTCAACATGATCCCTTTGCAAATGTGGGAACTAATATGTTTCTTTTTTAGATATTCATATCCAACTGCATATATAGTTAATATGGCATTGCAGTAGCAAACTCAAAATTAGGGAATGGTGCAAGAGGGAAACAGTAGAATTTATACTGGTCATTTCATGGTTTCAGCCTTTATTCCATGTATATTATGGGATATATAATAAGGGGCAAGATTTTTACAAGTCAGGACAGAAGAAGATTAGATGATAGAGATAGATAGATAGACAGACAGACAGACAGACAGACAGATTGATGGAAACAAGACAGGAGGAACAAGGAGAAGAAGATAAAATAATTTAAACAAAGCAAGGGGGTTGCAAAATAAAATTACCAGAATTAGGAACCTGGTGTGAGGAAAGACAACAGGAGACTATATTTAGTCTTACAGTTCTTGGAGGGGATATGTGTTCACAACTGATAAATCCTTTGGGACATATATCTCTTACATATAAACTGCTTACTCTTAAGTTAGAGGTGAAACGCCTCTAGCCTATAGGCCGGATGCAGATGTACAAAATTGTAAATAGCTTTGTTCGGTTTGGTGGCTGCTGTGATGCGAAATGAAGCAGAGAAATAAGTGGTTTCCTGCTCTGCAGGACTGACAGGAAGTTCTTACTTCTTACTCAAAGTGGGATTTATATTAAAAGTGGCAATAATTCAACTCTATCTGCTCTATTGATACAGTACTGTAGAAGATGGAAACAGAGTCCTGCATTTGTAGAATGGATTGTACCATTTCATAGTGTGAAATGGTGTCACAACGTTGATTCCTCCCCACGTTGAGAAACATCAAGCAAGAGGGGTAGGGAAAGGGAGAACATAACTGGAAATATTACAACAAAGGGAGTTGTAGCTATTGATCTGCGGAAATGAACTTTGTGCAAGAGCCTAGGAAGCAGCCCCAAACCCAAGCCACTTGGTCTGAAATCAAGGCAGCAATTGCGAACCCACAATGTTGAGTCCTCAGGACAATGCCTAGCTGGACGTAGGCTGTGCTTGAAATAGCCATCCATTGTGTTCCATCCCCACCCTCCTGCTTTTTTAAGCCTTTTAACAGATACAATGTTGTGCATATTTTTGCAGTACTATGCAAAAATGCTAATGGGCATATACTGCAAATGAAGCAAATCAGATTATATTTTTCTGAAATCAAATTTTATAATACCAAACACCTACACTAGACCCTTGTGCAAATGAATGAATCCAAAAGAAGAAGGAAGAAGAGGGGGAGGAGGGAAGGTTTGATGTAAAGTGAAACCTGAAATTAGCAAAATGAAACCTGCTAAAGCCTATATTTAGAATTTTTTTAAATGCCTGTGGTCTTCTGTAATGTTTAATGTAATCTATTCAACATGAAAGCCAAACTGCAGGCAACATTGTTCATATTATTTAGTTCTGCATCCTACCAAACACCTCCCTTCGACCAGTCCGCTCCCACAGAGAGGGCCTCCTTAGGGTGCCGTCGGCCAGACAATGCCGGCTGGCGACCCCCAGGGGGAGAGCCTTCTCTGTGGCAGCTCCTGCCCTCTGGAATGACCTACCCCCCAACCTACGTACAGTTGCGGACCTGCGCCTTTTTCGCCGAGCCCTGAAGGCTCATCTATTCCGTGCGGCCGGCCTGGCGTAGTTTTGATTATGTTTTAGTGGGGGTTTTGTATGGGGTATTTTTAGAGCAGGCCTGTTATTTAATTTGATTTTAGACAGAAATTTGTGTATATTTATTGTGGTTTTTATTATCGCCTGTTCACCGCCCTGAGTCCCGTAAGGGAGATAGGGCGGTATATAAATTCAATAAATAAATAAATAAATAAATAAATTTCTTTTTAACAAATAGCTGGCTCAGGGGCTAGTGAGCCAGAATCAGTCGAAAGTAAAACAGAAGGTAAGCCAAATCAGACCCATTAAACCTCTGACTATATGATGCTTTAGGAAAAAATGTAATTTAAAAGCCAAACAGCAAATGTAATTCACACAACAGTTATTTCACTGGTTCCATGGAATATTTTACTTTTCAGTGAAGCGAGGATTCTCTTCTGTAAACCACCAGCTGCTTTTGGAGTGCTCAATTTTTAAAAGCAGTTTGAGGGAGAAAACATGTTTAATGCCCACATGGAAAATTTAATCCTTTGCTTTCAAGTATATATTATGTATTTTTGCACATGCAATGAATTATGATTAGATAATATAAATATTTCAATCATCAACCCTCGTCCTCCACATCCATCTTTGTAGTGATTTGCTTAATTCCCAATAAGCAAAGCCTCTGCAGGACAAAAAAATCATCTTGCACACTGTCAAATCTAGATGTGAAGTTTCATTTTAAAAAAATGTTTCCGGGAAGGCAAAGTCTGTCCATATCATATAGAACCCATTGGATCTAATATTTGAATTCTGTAGATGACTCTGAATCAAATACTAAGGGAAGGAAGAAGAGGATACATGATGACCATTTCAAAACCAATTTTAAACAATTTTTAAAATCTAAAACAACATCTATCTACCTCTACCTCTACCTATACCTCTATATACATCTATCTATCTATCTATCTATCTATCTATCTATCTATCTATCTATCATCCATCTATCACGTGAAAAATCATTCCAATGATGAAGTGAGAGTGAAAAAAATAAGTATTTCTAAACATGCATTTAAAAAAATAATTTGAAAAATGTAAGCATCTTAATGACATGCTCTTCAGACATACTATATAAAGACGTAGCTTTCTAGAGAAGGAAAGAAAAGCTGACCAGCAGCAAGGTGACGGATTCAATTGCAGTGGCGATGAGAGCACCATTGGAAGATCCATAAGACCATGCTAGGAACAGATTGTCATAGAGAAAATCCATCTATATAGCTGCTAAGAATCAATGCCAACTTGATGGTTTTTAATAAATTAATTAGATGCTTAAATTGTTGATATTTTAATTATTATCCATGTGCATCTTCCTTGGTTGCCATTGTTTTAAGATTCTTAAATGGGCTTCAATGGAAGATATTAACATTTGAGTGTGTTCATTTGTGAGCAGGTGGTTTTTATGCTGTCTGAATTCCAAGTTGTAAAAGATACTAATCAAATTGGCCCCTCAAATTAGACTTGGAAGTAAAGCTACAGTCAGTGTAGATCCCATGAAATGAGTAAGATATTCCTAGTGAATTATCCCAGTTAATATTGGTTACCACATTTGGACCAATCCAAGGTGCCATGAAGTTATATAAATGCCAATTCTATTTTAAATTAAATTCTTATTCATTAAAATACAAAGGAAGGCTAAATGATGTCTAAAATTGTGTGAATATGCAGGTTGTTCACATGATGTTTTTCCAAGCGCCATTCTTAGAATTACCACAAAGATTACCTGCTTGATCCAAGAAGAACTTACAGATAAATGGTTGGAAGTGAACAGAAATAGTATGGATGAGAGGATGTTTTTCAAGCAGTGTTTTTAATGAAAAAAGAGGAACATTAAAAAACCCTACTTTTCATTTAAACACACAGATCAATGAGGTAATACCACAACAAAGGTATTAATTGAATTAATTGTGTTGCATCTACCCATGACACTTGACTGTACTGTAAACATAGAGGAAAATAATAAGTTAAAAAAACCAAATGTGCTTTTAGATTAGTGACAGTTTTTAGAGTTCAGATTTGCATGCCTTCTTCAAAGCATAAGTATATATAAATGTAGAACACTTTGGAATACTATGTTTAATCAAGTAGACTTTAAAAAGTGGAGGATACCAAAAATAAATCTATAGTAAGTGTGAAGGGATGTCAGTTAAAAACTGTGTTTTAGCTATTCATTGTGGCATTTGTTGATGAAAATTTTGTCATCAGAAATTACTACTCACTAAACTGATTTTTGAAGAGATAACAAAAATCACTTGTTTGTTCATTTTCTGATCTCAGCCAGAAGTATGCAATGTCTGCTGACTAGCACTAAAGGGTAAGCAAAATGTGAAAAGGATTTAAAGAAAACAAAATTATTCAAAAGTTGATGGAATTGCATGCTCTGCTCTTTTTTAAATGTAAATTTTAAATGCAGAAACAATTTAACAAGCATGGCTAAACACCTTCCCTCTCCCCCCCCCCCAAAAAGAAAGAAAGAAAAGAAATCAGAAAGTTAAGTTGAAGGCAATCGAAATATCCAATATCCACTGTAACAAAAGTCTGAATAGGAAAATGGTAAAATCTGTAGTTTCTAAACTGGCCCTGATAATTGATGGAGTAAAGCTTCTGTACAACTGCTATTTGGAATACTTTGTCTTCTAGGAGTTCATAACATAATGTTACACCAATAGCTTTGAAGTTGGCTATATTATATTATCTATTTATTAGAAGTTTTTCAAGCCATGTTATATTCTAAAATATCAGAGTGGTAAATAAATGAACAAAAATGCAGGAATCAAACTATGATATTAATGTGATATAATAATATAAACAGATCCATATTATAAAAAGCAGAAACAAACAAATCTGTGTTTTGAAACACTTGGGCAAACAAATTTTAATCTTATGCCAACATAGCAAAATGGATGCTAATCCAAAATCCATGAACATTCTAAAGATGGAGTTTCACAAGAGAAAAGGCCTTGTGCTCGGGTTGTCCTGGAAAAGGAAGCCTGAAAGAAAGATTCCCTGAACATTTTAGTTTGTGGGCAGTTTTTTTAGAGAGAGGGAAGTGTTTTCAAATATTTGGCTCCTCAACTGTTGAGGCTCAGGACTTTAACAGCAATACTTTAAATTGGGCTTTGATATCTCACAATAGTAGCACATATCTCAAAGAAATATACAAAATAATTTGCATAGTTTTGTACAGCCTAGCCCTAGATGGTCCTGACTGCTTTCTTTTGATTTTTCTAGGAAGGTGAGTCTCCACTATATTTGGAAAGTAGGATGATCACTGGATTTTCCAAGTCTCCTGGCCAGCAAGGGCCCCAGCATGAGAGTTATGAAGAAAAATATGAGCGCCGGTGCAAGAAGCACGAAAGCCTGCTCAGGAGAAACAACAGGACCACATGCCGTCTCACAAGCAAATGCCAGAGCACAGAAGCCAAGGAATCAGCTCAGAGCCCTCGACAAAAGGAATTCTTCCGACGAAGGAATTTAACAATTGAAGAACTTGGGAGGACAAAAATGATGTTGCCTCCTGGCAAGAGACAATCTTTATTTCCTGTAAACTGTTCTGACAGTCTAGGGCAAATACCACCTCAGAACTATTTGAACTGTTTGTCAAATATCCAGGTAATATTTAATGATGGGAATAACACAGCTACACCATCCCGAAATAGTTAGTTGGGAAGTCTGTCTGTTGAATTTAAATTTTCACATCTGTTGACCTGGGCTAGAAGATCGGTCATAAATAATGTATAGTTTTAATCTCTCTCTCTCTCTCTCTCTCTCTCTCTCTCTCTCTCTCTCTCTCTCTCTCTCTCTCTCTCTCTGTGTGTGTGTGTGTGTGTGTGTGTGTGGTCCTTTCAGTCATATATGTGTGTTTGTGTGTGAATATGTGTGTGTGTGTTCCAACTGTTTGTGGTCATACATTCCTAGGTCTGCAATTTACAAAATCTTGCATGAAGTTGTCAAAATTTCACAAGATTTCATGTTCTCATGAGAGTTTTGGAAATTTTATTTTATTAAGGTTAGGAAGTGGTTAGAGTTTTTCTAAAATATTGGTGTCAGGGAGCAGAAAAGCTTCAAAAACCGATTTCCTTCTTTCTTTACTGATTGCAAAATAATTTATTATTTAGCAACCAAGTAACTAAACAATGCTCCTCTCTCCTCTAAAAATAGGAAAAAATGTATTGGAACAATTTAGAGCTCCTGTCCCAAAGAGATACTTTAGTAATCCCAACAAATTTGGGGAGTATTGGATATTGGGGTACTGAGATCAACACAAGGAAAAGAATCCAAATATTATTCTGTTTTTCTCTTTCAGCCTCATACCAAATATATACAGCATAACTTCAATAATATATTCCCTCTTAGCAAATCATCTCAAGCCATGCTCGCTGTGAATGTTCCCAAAAAATGTAAAGGTAAGTGACAATCTATAAATCAACCTTAAAGTTGTCAGCAGAAAAATATATAAATCAGCATAAACTTCACTTTTTTGATGTCCATGACTAATTTTGATTACTTTGTTATTTTTTCAGATTTTTAATTTTTAAAAAATCATATATATTTTTGCTCATAACTTTCCTAAATGTATGGATATTTTGCTTTCATATATCTTTAATATAGGTAATTGTTATCTTACATTTTATGAGAAACAATTTTAATGCAAATATCACAGATGCCCCCCTGTCTCAAATGCAAAAGTTTTTAAAATGTAATTATATATTTTTGAACATATTTTTAGAAGCATATGTTGTCTTATGAATAGATAAAAACAGTGATGTTTCACTGTCAATTGTTAAAAGTATTGAAATGGAATTTATTTATATATAGGTACACAAACCACAAAAGAACTGAGTTCTGAAAAGAAAAACTCCTGTCAGCAAACAGAGTAAGTAGATTATTCAGGCTTTTTTCTCCTTTGGAACTAGTATTTTTAAAATTGGATACTAAACATTTTACACTGAATATGAGGTATTTTTTTATAAAGATGATCAGACTTTTTCAGTCCAAAGAATAAGCAAAGTTTGAATCATATTTTTAGAAATATTATTCAAGATTCCTTGGTTACTCATCCAAAATTATCACAATCCAGAACATTCTTTCTTACATTAAGGAATAGCATTCCATAACTTCATAAACCACATATAAAATTCTCTTGAAGCTGTATAACACAGCAATGATAACAAGGCCCACTGATACAGAGTCTTCTGTGCCCAGGCAGCTGGGAAAAGCATTTTTGAGCATATAAAAATGTTATCATGTCACTCTGTCTTTGAACAATCCACTGTATGACCTATGATTACAAAGAAAACTTCCAGACATTGCAGGCTTCAATAGTTTTGTTTCCCAAAATTATGCATCATCATTGAAGTTATTACTGGAGTTTTTCACCACTGTGTTTACAAGCTGCCTCAGTTATCTTGGCCATGCAGCAACCAGTATCGAGAAAAAAAATACACAGGTTCCTGTTCATTAAAATCCGAGTGGTAACCAAGAGTACAGAGATCCCATTTCATATTGCAAATTATTGTTTGCACAAATGCAAGGATTTATTGCAAATCTTCACGTGTGCAGTAATGAATGAATAGATAGTACAAAAGTTCTTCGGTACCACATCGCAGTAACATTTCAGCGGGCAGAAAAAGACTCATGGCGGCAAGAGGAAAATTCCACTGCAGAGACTACCTAGCACTCCTTGTCTATTCTAGAATTTTTTAAAACTTTTTGTTTTGGTGACTTTTTCGGGAGTTTTTGTTCAGGTCTTAAATTTTTATACGGGCAATTCTATATAGATAATCTTTTACCTTCTTCCTTTTGACAATTGTATCACACTGCAACTGCGTCATATCTCCTTGATAATTCTTTTCTCTTTTGTTTTTAGTTGTGGAACAGCAGTTTTAGATAAGGTATGGAAAACATGAAAATGAGTACATAAATAGGTGACACTTCAATTGCAAGGTAACAGTGCTCTGTGTCGTCATGCTGGCCACATGACCACGGAAACATCTTCAGACAATGGTGGCTTAATGGCCTTGAAATGGAGATGAACACCACTCCCTGTAGTTGACAGCGACTAGCCGAGTAAAATCCGCAGGGACTCCTTTTATGGAAAACAGAAAGTGGTGATGAGATTCCTCTTTCTTTAAGAAATAAAGAAATGCAAATGAGGGAAGAATTTGGTATTTAATATTTGGTATTGTTCTCATTTCTGTATGTATGCATAACCATAACCTTCCTGCACGTAATGACCTTAATCAGGCAAGTTGTTATAGTTGTGATGTTTCAGATAAGCAAATCTTGGCTCCCTGTCTGAATATGGCCCTCAGTAAAGGTTCCACGAAGTTTTCCAGTAATCAGGTTTTGATCATGGAGTTGCTGTATTTGGTGGTTTTAAAAGAACGGGGTTACAGGAGCACTGTTATTTCTGTACAACTCTGTATATAACAGTGTTTCCATTTGTTTTCTGACTATAAACATGTTTTGACAGTAGCTAAATAATGAATTTTTATTAATAGCCGTAAAACCGCCCATCTTCTAGTATACTAGAAGTTTTGTGAGTATAAAACTCAAAGGCTGACAAATGGTATGGTTGCATTTCTTTGCCAAGTCAATTGAGATTATAAATATATTTATTTGTATTCCAGGAAATTATTCAACTTTCTAACTACCTCAATGTGAGTAATCAATATTAACTTTAGACAGTTTGGGGGAAAGACCCCTTCATAAATCATATACTTTTTGGGTTTTTTTAATACATAAAGTCTTACTTTCTTAGAATAGGACTGCAATTGAAAACAATATATTTATTTGAAAACAATAATGGTAGAATGCTATACAGTACTTGAAGTGCAGGATTCATTCCTGCAGGGGAAAAAATAATAATATACATATATTCACAAAATGTAGTTTGATCCACCTGATTTTACCATTTCCAGATCTGCCATTTTGGTTTAAGTATAAAGTACAAAGTCCAACTGATGTCAATTTGCTTTTGATACCCGAGGAATGCCAATGATCAAAGCAAACAATTTAAAATCTTCCATTCAATTTTAAAAGGACACTAAATCAGATAGCAAGTTCTATAAATTGTATTACATTAATTTAAAAAGAAATACCCACTTTTTTTCACTAAATAACAGAGAAGCCAGTTAAATAATTATCTAAGAACAAAGGGACATAAACTTTACTTTTTAGAGTACAGTTTTGTACCTATACAAAAGATCTTTCTGTTTCCTTGAATGGAAATAGAAAGTTGTGTTACTGTTTCTCCCCAGTTGTATCTACCCAACCTATGAGATCCAGCAGTAGAGGCATGATCCAGGTTCCATTTGTTAAAGAGTGCCATTTTGTAGGTGCTCAAAGAGACTCTTGGCTCAGTTCCTATATTTATTTACTAGTTTGTCTATGATATTTTAATCTTGTTTTTTATGCAAAAGCTGCCCAGAGTATATATTTAAAGTGGCATAAATAAATATGGACAATGGCTCGTGATCAATAGAAATTACCAGTTAGATGTATTGATTAAATTTTCATACAGGAACATCAATCTGAATTAACAAGAGTGGAAACTGTAGAACATATTAATTAGCATTTCCAGCATTAGTGTGCAGAAACTGAAAGACTAAAAAGGATATAAGACATATGATTTTAGAGTTTTACAAGTATAATTTAAGATTTAAAAGGATATGATATATAATTGACAAATGCAAATTGGTAGCAGGCTTATGTGAGTTGGACTTTATAGAGTCAGCTCAGACAGACTGACTAGATAAAAAGGCCTGTATTCTCTGTGAAGTAGTCAAGTTGCTATAGTCAAATTTCTCCATGCTTCCTTTGAAAAAGAAGTTTGATGGTAGAGTAAGAGAATCCTCATTAATCGTAGAACTAAGACAACGAATACAGAGCATGCCTGGGATATCATTTGAATATGTTGTGACTTTGATGTCTTCTGTTTAGGAGGCGCTACATCGAGAACTAATATTGAAGCAGAAAATGGTGATTTTACAAGAGCTTCTAGCCATGTTGCTAGAAGCAGCAGAAAAATCTTGGAAGGTACCAAATAGTCATACTGAGATTACTACTATCCATAATTGTATGTTATTCAATATCGTACATACATATCATTCAAAGTAATGATGCACCAGAAAACTAAGAGGGATCCTGTATTTTTGATAGTTAGCTTATTCATACAACAGAATTTCGAGCAGAGGCAGCTTTTCTTACCATAACAATATTCTATAATGACAAGTGTATTTGTTGCCAAGATGTCCTTTCCAAATATCTATTAATAGTGAATGAAAGTTACATCTTTGAGTGGCACATTTGTAAAGACAAAGACATAGAGAAATAAAATTGTATAATCAAGCTCAGATTTATCTTTGATAATATTATGTTTGATCCTGTTGGGGGGGGGGAAGAGAAGAACACACATCTACTTTCCATGGAATTGTGCTTCAGCTAAGTAGAGCTGGTGCCAAAGAAGTGCCCTAAAATACTTGATCCAGAAAAGAAATGGCAATTCAGTCAAATTTTCAAACTAAGTTCACTATGAGCTCTCTTAGAACAGAAGTGTCGACATTTACTTCTTGATACCAATGTGGTTTGTACTTCCCCTCTGAAACACTGATGTTAACATCCAAAATAGCAGGGGGGAAATAGTTTAACATTTTTACTGACAGGAAGTGGTAATTAAACCTCTGAACCTCAGCTTATCAACAGGTAGGTGTGTACTGTTTCATTTGTTTTCTGTATATGTTTCCAGTGTAGCCCATGTTTCCAATTTGTTATTCATTAAAGCAACAAACTGCTTCTGGAATTTCCAAATTGATGCAGAGCTGAAATTTTCAAATTTGCCAATGATAAATGGAATAAGAGATGCAAATTTTAGCTGAAATATAAAGGCCTCTTTAAAGTGCTTTAAATCTTTCTTTCCCAAGAAAAAGCAGCAGATATCTGCAAAGTCCTGTCCTTATCCATTGACTATCCCGTTTTGTTTTGCAAGATTTTGCTTTTAAATTATACTATCTATTTAAAAACAAAGCAAAGGAGAACCAGTGTTGCATTTCAATATGTAGATCAGGTTATCCAAGTACAAAACAAAGTGTTGCAGGGCTGAGCAGCTTAGGGATTTCATGCAGCTCCCTAGCAAAATTGCCAAAATTCTTTAACAAAGTGGGCAATATTTGTTTCTTCATGACAAATCTTTCAAATCAACCTCCAATGGAGGCTTATGAATTAAGCAAACAACCTGAGCTCATTACATTAAAATTTGGCTGGTTTCAGTGCAATGACTTTGGAGTTTAAGAATGAGAATTGAATCATAGAATCAGGGCTGGAAGGGAGATCTTCTAATCCAACACTCTGCCCAAGGCAAGGTCCTTATACCATCCCAGACAAATGGTTGTCCAATCTTTTCTTGAAAGGCTCTAGTGATGGAGCACTTATAATTCAGGGAGGCAAGCTGTTTCATTGATTAATTTCTCTTACTGTCAGGAAATTTGTCATTTCAAGGTTGAATCTCCCTCTGACAAATTTCCATCCATTGCTTCTTGTCCTGCCGCCAAGTACTATGGAGAATAAATTGGAGTAGTTTGCTTCCCAGAAATCCAGAAATTACCAACCAACCCATCATTTTTGGTAATGCCGCCTTCCAGCTGGTGAAGGAAGGAAATTACATACATTAGAAGGACTTGGTGTATTCCTTTCCTGCAGTTTCATTCTTCAATGAACTATACACAATGTAGTCCTTTCTCATGTTTATCTTTAGCATTGGAAAGCTGATTTCCATTCCACTCTCTTGCTGAAAATGTGTGTACCGTAACTAGGCTATCTTATATGTGTGGGATGGCATGGCATTTCTGCTCCCATCCTAGCCCTATTAACTTGACTGCACAACCAAGTCTAGTGATTCTGTAAAAATACTAAACATATATTACAACTGTTATGTACAGCATATGGTTTGTTGGATACTTAGAAAATAAACCTATGCCTCTCATATTCAGCAGTCCCATAGACTTTGCTGTGAGTATACATGGGATTGCAAAATTAGGTACTTTTTGGATTGTCAAACATTCCCAAGGCAGCTAGATGTACATAAAGATGTAGGTTGTCAATTATATTACACAAAAAGAAAGATCATTTTTGAGAAAGAGAATACATGTTAAAAACAACATGAGTGTAATTTTATATATGGTAGGCATGTTTGTATGTGTAACTGTATGTTTGTGTTAATCCTGACTAATGATACATCTGTTTGCAACTGTCTGGAATTTTAAAATAAATAATAAGCATAGGCTTTTTGGTAATTAGAGTAGCTATTACATTTTATTAAGGATAAGTGATATGAATATGTTTTCTTTTCTTTTCCTGAAAGCCATTGATTTCTGAAGGATCTGATGTTTAATTTTAAATGAAACTTTTAAATAATATGAATAAAGCAAGAAACAGGATCCCTTTTGGTAACTAAGAGTTATAAAATTCTTATTTCCAAAATTATTCACAATTTTTAATTTTTTAAATTCTATTAGGGTCAGTTTAATGAAGACAAACTCAAATGCAGGCTGAGCGTGCTGGAGAATCAATTGCAAATATGTACCCAGGTAATATATTTGGCTCAAAAAGGGAAAGTTGACAATTTTTGATAACTTTAATATGTACATGGAGAGTGTTACCTTCTATAGTTTGGAGACCTGCTTTGTTCTTCAGAGATCTACTCATTAATAATATTAACATCATACAAATATTTGGCATATTTGTAAGAATACACTCATTATAACTCTTCCTCAGAGACCCGAAGAATGATAACATTTGTTTTTCTTTGTTTCCTGAGCATCATGATTTTTTTTTTTGCACTTTGCTGTTGAACTATACTGCCATTATTTTTTATGGTTGTGTCTCACATTCAGATTTATGTGGTTATTGCTAAAAGATTTGTCACTATTATTTTGCTAGAGTTCATATCAAATTGCAGTATAGAAACATTTTACATGAGATCAACATGTTGCTTCTTCTCCATATATGTAATAAAATTGTAACACTGCTAAGAAAATATAAGATTACTAAGAATTTTCTGCAGATGCCTAGAGAGGGTTTTTAAAACTTTTTATGATTTTTTTTTAATAAGTTTTTATTCAGTACAAAGAAAAAAAAGGATTAAAAACACTGAACATGGTAAATCGTCTTTGACTGACATCTCAGTCCATATTGTACATTAATTACATATAATATATCTATATACAAACTATACATTTCTGGTCTCTATCTTAACTTATCTCTTTATTTGTGACCTCCATTTTGTTATATACATTGTGTATATAAATCATAACTTGATTTACATTTTAATAGATGCAATGTAGGCTACATAATATTTCAAAGTTTTGGTCTGTTGGCTGTGCCTAAAATCTTAAATCAAGAACTTTTAACATGCTGGTGTCTTTTACAATGTTAGGTTGCCAGTTTTCTTTGCCATTTTCTAAGAAATAACATTCTTTAGAATACTGTATTATTGCTTGCAAAAAAAAATCTCTAGTACAAGAAGCTTAGCTTGATGAGCTATGGATCTCTTGGGTTTCAAAGGATAAATCCACATTAAGTTTTGTGTTTGTCCATGTTAGTCATGATTGACATGTCCCAGGGCGATAAAGTTTATCAGATAAACCAATCAGATAAATCATAGCCAGCCAAATATTTTAAGAAGAGGAATTTTGATTCATATGTCTCTCTCTCTCTCTCTCTCTGTGTTGTTTTTCTTTTTCTTTTTTCTTAGAGTTATTCAAAGAGGGGCTTAAAAAGGATTCTCCTGGAGATGGAAGATCAAAAGCAGAATTATGAACAGAAAGTAAAAGAATCTCTTCAGAAACTGCTTGAAGAGAAAATGGAGGCACAAAAGCAATTTCAAACTGCCCAGGTAGGGAAGGATTTCAGCCTGAGGCCTATAGGAAGGTGCTTATATATCACTGAAGCTCTAAATATCCTGAGATGTTTTCAGAACATCAAGGTTGTCAAGAAACTCCTTGACCATTCTGATTGTGGCAGAAATTCTTCTCGGAAAATTGGATAGATTTGCATCTAATAGAATAGAGGGTGGGTACACGAGCCTGGCTTCAGGGAATTATAAACGCTTCTCTGGGGGAGGGTGCCTTTCCCACGGCCCTTAAAGAGGCGGTGGTGAGGCCCCTCCTTAAGAAGCCTTCCCTGAACCCAGATGTATTGGCCAACTATCGCCCAGTCTCCAACCTTCGCTTTGTGGCGAAGGTTGTTGAGAGTGTGGTTGCACAGCAGTTT
>NW_015387511.1:177390-204883 GCF_001527695.2 Protobothrops mucrosquamatus | reverse complement strand
AATAGAATAGAATAGAATAGAATAGAATAGAATAGAATAGAATAGAATAGAATAGAAGCTGGAAGGGACTTTGGGGGTCTTCTAGTCCAGTCCTCTGCTCAAGCAGGAGAACTTATACCATTTCAGACAAGTGACTGTCTAGTCTCTTCTTAAAAACTTCCAATGATGGAGCACCCATGATTTCTGAAGATAAGCTGTTCTACTGGTTAATTGTTCTCACTGTTAGGAAGTTTCTTTCTAATTCCAGATTGCTTTTCTCTTTGGTCAGTTTCCAATCATTGTTTCTTGTCTTGCCTCTGGTGCTTTGGAGAATAGTTTGATGCCCTCTTCTTTGTGGCAGCCCCTCAAATACTTGAATACTGCTATCATGTCACACCTGTTTCTTCTTTTCTTTAGACTAGCCAAACCAAGTCCTGCAGCCGTTCTTCATATGTTTTAGTCTCCAGGCCTTTGATCATTTTAGTTGTTCTTCTCTGAACTTTTTCCAAGATCTCAACATGTTTTTTGTAGTATGGTGACCAACATTGGTTGTAGTATTCCAGGTGTAGCCTTACTAGAGTTTTATAAAGCGGTACTAATACTTTGCATGATCTTGATTCTATGCCTCTGTTTATACAACCCAGGATTGTATAAGCTTTTTTGGCTGCTGCTGCCACTGCTGGCTCATAGTTAAGTGATTGTCCACTAGGACTCCAAGGTCCCTCTCACAGTTGCTGTTTTTGAGCCAGGTCTCACCTAATCTGCACTTAAACCTTTGATTTTTCCTGCCTAAATGTAAAACTTTGCTTTTCTCCACATTAAAACTCATTTTATTGGATAAGGCCCATTGTTCAAGTTTGTCAAGATCTTTTTGGATCCTGAGCTTGTCTTCTGGGGTGTTGGCTATTCCTGCCAGTTTAGTGTCATCTGCAAATGTGATGAGTTCCCCTTCTATTCCCTAATCTAAGTCATTATGAAGATATTGAAGAGTACAGGAGACCAATTATCCACATGTATAAGCATGCCTATCATGTTCTGACATATTTTGCTCAATTGGATCTCCTATCACATCAAATTAGACATACAATAAAATCACATCAAATTAGACTTACGATAAAATTGCCATGTTTACAATGAACAGCTAATCATTTTTTTAACAAGACTGTCAAGAACATATGTTTGTCAACTTTACTAATGATAAATGATGCTATTCCTCTTAGAGAGCCCTAACTGTTGTCGAGGGTGACTGTAGCCTCTGGAAAGATCAACTTAACACCTTAAAAAAAGATTGGAGTCAACTAACTGACCAGCACACTGAAGTCAAAAACAAGCTGCATGTCTTGGAGAACAAACTGCAGGTAACCTCCTTGTGAGGCTATATTCCAGGTTTTCATTTCACAGTAGCATTTGTCAAGTTAGCAGTTTTTAGTGATAGAACTGAAAAAGAAACCATGGCTCAGACACCTATTTATGGTGAATTGTTACCAGCATCCTAATGACAATAGCATATCATTTCAATACATAGGAACAAAGTTGCTGCTGTTCTTGTTTATGCACTTTTACAAAAGCATATAGAATTCTATCCAATACAATTAGCTTACAACTTAGCAGCCAAACCAGTAAATAAACATTAACAACTAAGATAAACTAAATGCAACAACTATACACATATTGAAAATGCCATATGGCCAAGAACATGTGTATCCATAATTAAAATAAAACCAGCAATAACCAAGGAACTGCAAAATTGACAGTGGGGGAATCATGCCTTAAAGAAACCCACTAGTCAAATAAGCAAAGTTATTGAAAGGATCTGAAGTAATCAGTGCTACATTTCCCCAAACACAACAGATATACAATACTACCATCCAGAAACTTGTTTTCAAAGAGGTAGAATTCTAGTTATCAAGTTTACAGGCATCTCATTTACATGTTAAACTATCTATCAGTAAAACAGCTGTCATGTTATTTCTGTTTTAACACTTGAATACTCTTTCATGTGATTTATAATAGCAACTCAAGTGTTCTTATTGTGCTTATTTCATGCTTACAGTGGTCAGACACTCAAAATTCTCAACTTCAACAAGCCCTAAAAGACATGGAGAATGAGTGTGCAAGTCTGTATTCAAGAATTGATAATATGCAAGAAGAAAAGAGACTCATCATGGAATATCTTGGTGAAATGGAAGGTAAAGAGTCAACAGCAAGAATAAGAAGCTGGATTGTGGTAGAATTAATTAATGTAGAAATCTCATAAGCTTCCATTTAAATTACCTTTAACAATTAAAACAAGATTGTGCAATGTATACAATACTACAAACTGAACTGAACTGAAACAGAACTGCACAATTTATCAGGGCCTTGGACAAGAGACAGTCTGTAAAGTTTAAGATTTTTTTCCTCCCATGTACTTTATGTATAATATTTAAAACTAACTGGCTGTTTCTGGGGTGGTAGCCACTGATTTCAAACACTAGTAAGATATTGAATAATAACTGAATAAACTTAAAATGAATAAACTTACAACCAAATAAATAAAGTTAGAATGAATATTGAAGAATGGTTATTTGAATTATTCTCTCTTTCCTGCAAATCAAAATCACTTTATAGTAATATGCTGCTAGGTACTGGCTATGGACAAATAGAAATGTAAATGCTTCCAGGCAAGTAATTTCCTGGTGTATTGTGTGATTGTTTGATCTTATAAAACAGGGGTCCCCAACCCCCTGGTCCATGGACCAGCACCGGTCCACAGCATGCCAACAAGCAGGCTGCACAAAAAAGTAAAGCTCCATCCTCGGGATGCAGGCAGTATTCAAAACCACACTCCTTCTGGTCCGTGGAAAAAAACTTTCTCCATGGCACCGGTCCCTGGTGCCCAAAAGGTTGGGGACCTCTGTTATAAAAGATATACCAGATAGTCCTGAAGTCTGACTTTCTCAGATAAACAATACAATTGCTATAATAAGTTAAACTTGTTATTTTTTAATGAAATGTACAGCTTGTTTCTTGAGCCACCAGAGTATTCAAAAATTACTTGTGTTGCTCTGCTTAATGTGGTAAACAATGCTGCTTCATTTGGATTTAGTAAAAAAAAGAATGTCAGGGCTGCAGTGTTTAAACATCATACAATATAAATTTCTATAGGCTAGACCTAAATCCATCTCCCACTTACAATGCTCAGGCAAAAGAAAAAAAACTGCAGAAAATTATATATCTTTCCTTATTCTTTTCAGGCAAGCTGCAAACTGAAGCAAGGCAAAAATTCATATTGGAGGCAACAATTGAACATCTTCAAAGTAAGTAAAGCTGTCTGAGAAAAGTGGTAAATAATTAACTTGGAGGTCTATCATCATAGGATAGGTACATTCTTTGAGAGTATTGTGAATTAAAAGTCTCAAGCTGTTATTTTTGTTTCTTCTCAATATATCAATACTTGGGAATATAATTCCTGCAAATTCCCATCTTTACAGCTATTAGTCTCTGCCATTAGTGCATTTAAAGAGGTCAGGGTAGAGCCACCAGCTATATCATTGAATGTAGTAGTGATTTCTTAAGTGTGATAAAAATGACCTATATCACTGAAAACATTAGGCTTTTGAATGTGGAATAACTTTCAAGCAGGGCATAAGTGAGACTTAAAATAAGCTAAACTGGTTAGCATAATATAACCCGAGCAAGATGAGTGAATTGTCATAGGAATAATAATATTATTCTTGTTAATTTTACGGTAATAATTATTGTATTTAATAAAAGTAGTAGCAGTAACACAACACTAACCATATCAATACAAGATTGATACTGTATCCTGGATTATTTGGTGCTCCAAGACGGAAGTTTTTAAGAAGACATTGGACAACCATTTGTCTGAAATGGTATACAGTTTCCTGCTTGAGCAGGAGTTGGATCTGAAGACCTCCAAGATCCCTTCCAACTCTTATTCTATTATTTTGTCTTTGTAGTATTCATTTCATAATCTATATTACTATTGTTGGTGATGATTAAAGCTATAATAAAATAAACAAATCTAGATAGTCGATTGTCTTTTTTTTAGTTTCAGTTTCCTTATAAAAACAAACTGCCTACCAATGCTACATATGTAAATATATTGGATATATTTACACATGTGGTGGTACTCCATTGCATACTTCCCTCCATGTAGAGACAGTTCTATTAAGCACTACAGATTGACTGCAGTTGGTCAGCCAGTTATGAATCCATCTGGTGGTGATGCTGTCTAACCCACATTTTTTTTAATTTTATTAAGTAGTAGGTTGTGGTCTTCTTTATCAAATGCCTTATTGAAGTCCAAATAAATTATATCCGCAGCATTTCACTGGTTCGCTAATTTTATCACTTTGTCAAAGGATGTAATAAGATTTATCTGGCATGATCTGTTTTTGGCTTCTGGTTATGGCTTTTTTGCCTCTAGATGTTTGCAGATTTGTTCCTTGATTATCTTTTCCAGGATCTTCCCAGGAATTGATGTCAGGCTGATTGATCTGTAGTCTCGTGGATCCCTTCCCCCCCCCTTTTTTTTTGGAAGATTGGGACCACATCAGCTCTTTTCCAGTCCTCTGGTAGTTCTCTGGTGCTCCAGAATCTTTGAAAGATATGGTTCAGTGGTTCACATCTGCTAATTCTTTCAGAATCTTAGGATGTAATCTACCTGGTCCTGATGATTTGAACTCGTCTAGAGTGGATAGATGTTCTTTTATCATTTTCTTGCTTATTTTGACTTGCATTCCTAATCTGCATTTTACACTAATTTTTTTTATAGATTGGACTATTTTTTCCTTTTGTTTAAAGACAGATGCAAAACATTGAGTTAAACAGTTCTGCTTTCTTCCTGCTGCTTGTTACCTTCTTGCCATCCATTTTCTCCCATTAATGGACCAATCATTTCCTTGACTTTTTTTCTTTTACATGTTGAAATAAGTTTTGATGTTTCTGACTTTTGTTGCAAGCCTTAGTTCATTTTGAGGTTTTAATTCATGCATTTATTGAACAAGGCAATCATCCTGCAATATCATAGGACATGTTTCTGATATCATTGTTTTTATAGAGCAGACTGTCGCAGTGCCCAATGAAGTCCTCAGTTGGGTGACAACTAAGCAGAATGTCCAATTAGAGGAGGAAGAGACAGAGAAAGAGAGTAGCCTGCGAGAAGAACTGCAAAAAAGGACATCTCAGCTTGCAGCTAAGAAAAAAGAGGTGAAGAGGTGATTCAAGCAGCTAATAAGATTAAAGGATCTCATTAGGAGACTGTTATCTGTAAATATCTTACAATGGAACTATGATGTTTTGTATTATCAGTTCATATCTCATCAAGCTAGTATCTTGCATTTGATCTCTTACATGCATTATTTCAAATTTCTCTTACACTAAATATATGTCCAACTGCTTATCACTGATAGTAAACTCATATTCTCTTTCAGTTGACAATATATACCTATTGTGTATGAAAAGGCTGATCATTGCTGTATTATAATAATGTATTCTTAATCCTATAATAATGTATTCTTAATCATATGCAAAGACGTGGAACAGAGGGACTGATCCAGATCCCATATTGGATTTTTCACATCCAAACACTAATAGAGCAGCTCAGTTTTAGTTTATGTTAACAAAACAGCTAACGTTTTCCCTGATCACAAATCAAATATGAGAATCAAGCCCATATTGTTTTGGTTATTTTGCTAACTAAAACTTGTACTTGATACTATCCCCTCAATTAGGAACAAGGTCAAGAAAAATAGCATGTATGTCATAAAAATAACTAGTGTTCTGCCAAAAATTTATTCCACATCTTTTCATTCATTCTTACTTAGATGAACTGATAAAATAAATTGTTCTCCTAAAAGAAATTTTCAGTCAATATCGTATTTCACCCATGAGGTGTTTGGCACGTAGTTACATGCAAAGTAGACAAGGATGGTGTGTAAACATCTTGCATTTTATTATACAATTGTCGTGGATTTTGTGGCTTTCCATGATTCAGTTAAAACACAAGCAATTTATCATGAGTCAACTCTTTTCAAAGTAGATCAGGAACCATTGGCATAGAATGACATAGAATGCTTTTAAACAGTATTGATAAGACCTTTGGCTGTTGTCACATTCGTCTCCTTAAGTGCTGTTCTCTAATTAAGCTAGTCTTCTAAATTTAAGCTAAAATTAAGAAAGGATTTAACATCCGCAATCCCTTTATTCCTTTTGCTATTAAGGTTGGACTCTTAACATGAATCTGTGACACCATCTTGGTTAAGGTCTTCCATGCTAGTATCCATTTTAGTTTCAAATCGTCCCCAATGTTTCTTAACTTCACTGCTTCTCGCCCCTCTCAATTCCAAAATATATGAACAATTCTGTAATATATATAAGGTTTCCCAATGAAATGCAAGCCTCGCAATGGGGACTGTGACATTGAAACCTTAAAATAAAATGCCATAAGCTTAAGACTTTTCTAATACAATACATTGCAGCTAATTTTGACACAAAAAGAAACTTCTTCCCCCAGAGTCAGCAGGAACCAGTTTTTTCACCTGGCAGTATGCAATATGCCAAGAGTGCTTTACAGACACAAACTGATAGGGATGCATTCAGGGGCAAATGTAAGGCATAATTCCCAATGTGGCAGGATGGTACATTGGGACTATTTCTTGCCGATCACATCTACCCGACCCACTAGAGTGGGGATGCAAGGAATGTTGCGGGTCCCATCCCCTAAGGAGATACATCTGGCGGAACTCAAAAGGCCTTCTCTATGGTGGTTCCCTCTCTCTGGAACATCATTCCCGAGATTAGGCTGGCCCCCACTCTAACACTCTTTTGGAAGGCACTGAAGACCTGGTTCTGCCAGGGGAACCCAGAGCAGGATGGAGCCTGCTAGTTTGAATGTGTGTTGTTGCTGGGGTGGTGTGGTGGGGGGCTATTATTTTATTATTTTCTTGTTATTTTTTATTCTTTTATATGGTGTTTTTATATCTATGTAAGCCACCATATGCAACTAGGCAGCAATATAAATTTTCTAAATATATACAATAAAATAAATGGTATAAACATACTTTTAAAAAAAAATTAATTGTACAGTAGCTTCTGAAAATAAAGATCTATTTTCTGTGGAACGAAGAAGGAAAACTAGAACATAAATTATTAAACAGATGTTTATATTCATAATTTCACAGTAATTCGGAAAAGCTGTATCTAACTAGCAGCTTTTATTTGTTTCTTTAAAATAAAATCAGCTAGAATTGTACATACTGCAGAATTTTAGCAGCTTGATCTTAGAAAACTTTGGGGTCTGCAAAAATAGGAATGAGGAATGGCAGATGGCTTCTTGGGCTCATGATACCTACCCTGCCATAAAAATTTTATTAAAACAATATAGAAAACAGTCATTTTAAGCATGTTTTGTTTTCTTGTCCAGTGCACTGATCTCTGTCATAAACTAGAGATCCTGAACAATGAGTATAGCAGTTGCCTTGCCAATTTACAACAGTGTCGTGATGAATTCAAGCACTCTCAAAACAAGCAAGCCCAGGTAAGAGGCTTTGAACTTCCATTTGTGCTACTTAATCTTGCAACCTTAATCGTCAAAGATACAGTACAGATTTCCCCAATCAACTCGGCATTCTACAGAAATTGGGATTCAAATGCCCAGAATTCCTATAAATCCATCAATTTACCTCAATGCTAGCATATCTAGAAGTTGAAATCCTAACCAATCCAAAGAGTTCTTGGTTGAGAAAACTGTTATAGTCCACCTTTCTTATTTTGGTACCCTGCTCATGGATTTGAACTTAAATGTTTCAAAAATAAATGTGCATATATATGCAACAAAAATAAAGATATTGTGATGTTACATTACTATTAAAGAGACTGGGTGCCAAGCAAGACTTCATAGAAAGCCTGGGATATACAAACTGGGTATTTTTAAATTAAACATGTACAAAAAATATTTTTTTATTATTATAACCCGCCAGAGTCACTTAGGTGAGATGTGTAGAAATATGATGAATAAAGTCCCTTTATACACTTGTAATTTTCTTAAGACCCATGCACGAAAGATTCATCTTGTGTCTCTGTAGTATGTTTATGAAATGTAGCTTTTAAGATATCTTTTTACCAAAACACACTGAATAAAATTGAGTCATAATTCATCTATCTTCAGCATCAACACTATAGTTTTATTTTTTCTTTCTTGCCATTGTAGAGGGAGGGAAAAAAACTTTTACTTCCGATACATATATTTTAATCAAATAGAGGTACAAGCTTCTCTGAAATAAAATAACAATGTGAAAGCACAATAAAAGTGTCACTACATGACCAGGTGTAATTGGGTTTTTTCTGTGTACTTTATAATCAATTTACTATCTCTAAACATTTTATCTTTTTTCAGAGAAAGCATGATCATTGGATTCCTATCATAATGGTAATAATGGTAACAGCTCTGGTATCTTATTTAAGCAACTTTACACCTTGAACATACCTTGTCTTATTTGCCAACTACTGACTGCACTATAGCAGTCTAAATTATCTCAAATGGTTAGTATTTCTATTTTAAAATGCTTGTAAAATTAACTGCATATTGTACTGAAGGAGTTTGTCTGCTTGGTTTTGTGTATTGCTTAGTTTTTGTACTGTTATTATTAAAACCAAAGCAACAAATATCGATTGTATGCCTATCCATATACCACTGATCTCTATATCCATTGACACAATCACCATTCTTACAGTTTCAAAAATCTTAAGTTCCTCAATTTACTTAAGTATTACTTGACCATACTGGAATTGAAATCATTGCCTATTTTAGCTGGAGAATTCTTTTTGCCTGGAATTTGGAATAGATTGTTCAATAATATATTCTGGAAAAATAGGCTAACCTGAAATAGATTCTGGGAAATTTAAGCATGAAGGATATCCTGAATGCTGCTGAAAGTGCACATTTTTAAAAAAACACTGACATAATTGCTTAAAACTAAGCTGCCAAATTGCTTTTAAACAAATCAGTAGAATAGTGTGGAGAAGCACCGTTATCTATCTATGAATTGTGATTCATATTTACAAGGCCACTGCTGATAGAACAATCACCTCATTTGCAATGCAGAGATTAGCAAATTCTTTCTGAGCTTTAAAAGCATCCTTGAGTTTTTCACACCATGTGCTGAGGTTCATTTTCATGTCTGGATACAAGAGTTCTGGGATACTGAAAGAATAAAACCTAACTCTGAAATCACTGTTTACCATACAAAATGTGGCTTGAACAGTAAACACTCTCAGTGGAATTAGTGTAAGACAATTATCAGAACTCTTCTGAGTAGGAAAATTATAGGATGCTGGATACCCTAGCAATACACCAAATAGAGTACAGAGATTCCATTCAGTCGAAAAAATTTCACTTGAAGATATTGTCTGAGATGTATCTTCTGTTAGTACTTTAATATGATTCAATATTTCTGACAGATGGCTTTTTATAAGATTCACATTTTCTGAGTTACAAAAGGTAGGACATGGTCTAGAAGCAGAAACATCAATGAAAGTGACATTATTGCTAAGCAGGACTGATTCCAGACACAAACACATCAGTCCCAAGTTGATTATTAGAACATTTTCGGCTATATTAAGAACATGTAACCGACATGTAAGTTGAAGGGTAGTTTGAAGATGTTGAACATAGTCCAGAATCTGAGAAGTCCCAGCAGAATTGTAATCATACAGAAAAGCTGGTTTTAAACCAGCTGCTACTGCCAATACCTCCCCAGCTACATTCAAGGAGGCTGAAGATGATAATCTTTTCTTCTTTCCAGTTTTAAGATGATGTTGAGCTGCCTTAATGAGCAGTTGTGTCAATGGCTCCGCCATTTATAGCTCATTAATTAGAGAGATAACTCTATTAAAGAACTCCAGAAACACTTGATTGTCCACTGGCTTTAGACATCTGCTTCTTCAGCCAGGCCTTAGGAAATAGTAAAACATCAATTCATAGTGATGTAACAAAAATAATTAATAGTTTCATTTTTATAAATGAGTCACTGAAGTAAGCTGAAAGAAATAATGAACGGAAGATATGTGAGGGAAATGAGCAATGGAAAGTTTGACATACATGTAATTCATTCTGAAACAAGAATGTAATATAGAATTATACATGCCAAATTCAGAAAAGAAAACAGAAAAGTTCTCAGAAAAGAGAATGAATGCTCAGTTTTTACTGCAGTCGGGATAAGCTTCACATTGCATCTACGGGTGAAACCTCATTCAAATCAGAGTAATCAGATGGATTTTTTTTTCACAGTAACCAATGTTTAGCCTTGCAATAGCAAAAATCATAAACTAGACTGGTTACTGTAAATATAAAGCATATAAGAATTAATAAAGTTGCTTCTCTGTTCAAGGACTGGAGAGGGGAAAATAGGTGCTGGAATGCTCTCTGGGCAACCAGATGATTGTTTAATCAGCTTTCTCCTCTATTTTTTATTTATGCCTTCAAGTAATTGTTGATTCCTGGCAACTGCTTGGACAAGCCTTTGTAGATTTCTTGGCAAGATATTGAAAGTGGTTTACCATTGCTTGCTTCTTGGGGTTGAGAGACTATGACTGGCTTAAGATGCTATGCTCCAGTACTTACAGCCTCCTGACAGTACTGTACACTTACAGGTTCTACATCAAACTGGCTTTTCCTCTCAACTTACACTGAGACAAATATTAGTGTGTTGATCTTTGTTTAAACTGTTTAGGATATAATTCTCTCATATACAGTATTCCTGTATTGCTAAATGGTACCACATAAACCTTATGCATAACAGTTCATACAGTTAATATTTATTAATTATATATCACCATTGTGCACACCACCAATTTGGTTAAAATGAAGACTATGAAAAAGCTCATTTTTCCCCTTGATGGAAAGAGTAAATTGGGAGTAAAGGATCTGTGCCCATTCAGATGCTACAGAGTTATAATTCCCAGCCTCTGTTATCATGTGCTATCTGAAAAGTTGTAGTTCAGAAACACTGAGAGAACCATTGAGTCTAACTTGTCCCATGATACATACCACACAATACAGAAATATTAGAGGCAGTGGTTGAGATGCTGTTGTTACAAAGTGGGATCAGAAAATCCAAGCAAAACCAGTAACAAAATATGCTTAAATAACAAAACACCCACTTTGCTTTTGAGTTGTACATCTCACAACTTGCAAAGGATCAGTTGCTCAATCACATTAATTCCAACTTTTGTATGACGAGGTGATGACTTCCCGCTGCATTCCTTAGCCACCTGGTCCCATTTTATGTTTCCACTGCTGGCCCTTTACTAAGAGCAGGCTCTGATCCATAAAGATCACGCAGCAGAACTCAGCCCCGAATCTTGAAATAAGTGCCACAAGACTGAAGCTATCTTACATTTGTTCCACATCTCCCCATCGCTCACCCTGGACGTAAAAGCCAGATTCAAAAAGCTAGATCGCCATCTAAATAATGGTTACTCGTGTGTACATTTCTTAACGTTCGGTCTGCTTAAAGATCAATTTTGTTTTGAAGTTTGAAGGAAGCAAGCTCCCAAATGGGACCTGTTCATTACGCCCTATTTTCTTGGCTTTATTGAGCAATACGTTTTACATTTGTGCCCTGACTTCAATGCAAGTAGGTTGTAGTTCAGAGCGCAGACATTTAGGGGACGTCGCCAAGCGACATTACGAAGCCGACCTGCCTCCGGCTGCCCTCTCTCTCTCTCCTGAATAGACCCCACTAACCTCCGCGAGTCTCGGCCACGCCGAAACAAACTCGGTTCCGCTCACGAGCGAATTACATTTCCGCTTCCTATATCTTGAGCGAAGGCAACAAACGTAGAGCTAGAAACCGGAAGGAAAAGGCTGGCTCTCACCGCCAACAGCCAGGCCTTAAAGAGACGGGAGCGAAGAGCGAGGCTGCCCGCTGAGATGTACTAAGTTCGGGAGGGGAGGGGAAGAAGGGAGAAGCGGATTTCATCCTCCACTAGAGCAGTGTTTCTCAACCTTGACAATTTTAAGGCATGTGGATTTCAACTCCCAGAATTCCACAGCCAGCATTGCTGGCTATGGAATTCTGGGAGTTGAAGTCCACATGCCCTAAAATTGTCAAGGTTGAGAAACACTGCACTAGAGCTAACACCTGTATCGCCAGTAACAAGTGTTGCGGCAAGGGCTGATTTTGCCCTGACTTGAACAGTATC
Source organism: Protobothrops mucrosquamatus (assembly GCF_001527695.2). Classification (NCBI taxonomy): domain Eukaryota; kingdom Metazoa; phylum Chordata; class Lepidosauria; order Squamata; family Viperidae; genus Protobothrops; species Protobothrops mucrosquamatus. The sequence continues at coordinate 192,694 of NW_015387511.1, read as the reverse complement.
CTGGAATAGCAGCCACGGGCTCTACAGAAACGGGTGTAGCACAGGTATCCACAGCAAACTGATTGAATCAGAATCAGAATAGAGCTGGAAGGGACCTTGTAGGTCTTCTAGTCCAGCCCCCTGCTCAAGCAGGAGATCCTATACAATTTCAAACAGGTGGCTGTCCAATCTCTTCTTAAAAACCCTCAGTGATGAAGCACACACAAACGTTTGAAGGCAAGTTCGCTGTTAGGAAGTTTCTCCTTAGTTCCAGATAGCTTCTCTCCTTTGATTAGTTTCCATCCATTGTTTCTTGTCCTGCCCTCTGGTGCTTTGGAAAATAAATTGACCCCCTCCTCTTTGTGGCAGCCTCTCAAATACTGGAATACTGCTAACATGCCCCCCCCCCCAGTCCTTCTTTTCTCTAGACTAGCCAAACCCAACTCCTACAAACATTCATATATTTAGTCTCCAGGCCTTAGTTGCTCCTTTGTACTTTTGTATCAGGATTGTACCATCCTGATAACAATCAAGGTTGTATCAGGATGACACACACGCGGTGCTTTCATGCTTCTAACCCCGCCAGTACACACTGCATTTGTGTCTCAGTTTCATGCCATTCTATCAGTCTTTTTGCTTTTTGTCGCTCGTTCCCCACCCTCTAGAGTTGATACTTGAGAAGTCTTGAAATGGTAATTTATTGCTTTGCTCATTAAAAAGGTTTAATATGAGAAAACAGAATAACAGAGTTGGAAGGGACCTTGGAGGTCTTCTAGTCCAACCCCCTGCTCAAGAAGGAGACCCTATACCATTTCAGACAAATTTGATTTCACAATGATTATAGCTACTAGATCTGGGTTGGCAAAATCCAGATACTCACTAGCTATAAAATGTTTAAACTGTTTAACTCTTGTCCACCATCTAATGGTTGTTTCTTGGCAGCTTGCAGCCCTAACATCTACACTATTTAGTAAATAGGAGGGGAGAAAGAGTGGTAAGCTCATGGTGGTAGTTCATTTGATCTCTATTTGATTTTTTTTTGAAGCCATTCACAAACTGGATTCATGAAAAAGTTGGAAGTAGGTATCCAAAAAAAGTGCACATTTTCATGTATGCTATCAGTAATGCTTGTGTAAAGTAGGCCATTTTACAAGGCAATGTAGTAAGACAACAGACAATATTCCAACTATTCCATTTATTGTAGAAAAAGCAGCTATGAAAACATTTTAATATACAAATGATTTTCAAAACAAGAAGTTCCAAAACAAATACTTGGTAGAAAGCAGAATGCCAATTATCTTTGGAATGCAAAGTAGGTTTGATTCAGGTATATGTAACTGCTAGCTAGCAAAAATGTAAATGTATCTGATGCTAAGATAACACAATGTGATGTGCTATATGAAAATACATTTTCCATCATAGCTTGTCTAGAATTAAACTACAATTACAATTTTAAAATTGCCATATTTTATTGTAATTAAACATTGCAATTAAAGATAAAAATACAAAAGAAAAAGAAAAAACAAAGTGCATAACAGAAAGAAAAGTAAAAATACAGTAAAGAAAAATATATATAAAGAAATGGCTTCCCCTTTAAATCACAAGTATAAACAATTTTAGTAACATATCACCTCTTAAAATGCAACACATAAACTTCTCACCGTATTTCATGCCTTATTTATAAACAGATTCTTAAAATCTTGTCATGAAGTCCTGGTTGGCATAAAGGTTACCAGATATAACTGTATCTATTCTAACCAACTTTACATTTGTTTCTTTTACTTTTAACAATCATCTTTAATCCCTTCAAATGTCCTAGAACTTGATCTCTTTTCTTTTTTTGTTCCTTCTCACAAAATTTTTCAAAGCTTTAACAGATGTCTTTTGTAAATAAAGTATAGGAAAATTATATAGTCCACTTTTTTGGCTTGTTATTTTTGTATCCCTTTTAATTATTAAGACATCCTCTAGTTTCATATGTCCAGTGTAGGATCTTTTCCCATGTCATTATTGTAGCCTATCATTTTTAAATCCATCTTCAGATCAATCTCAGTCTTGTCCAATAAAACGTGTTCCTCTACCACAGGGGTGTCAAACTGCTGGCCCGTGGGCCAGACACGTCACGTGGAAGCCGTGCCCACCCCATTGCCGGCAATGGCAAAACTGTCCTGATATGTTTCGCGACATCACGTGATGTCGTGAGTTTGACATGTCTGCTCTACCATAACATCTTTTAAACAGTCTGTCTATAATGCCAGATGCTCTTAAAATTAATTTCTGGGTCTATTGTTCAAAAATATTCTTCAATATGCCCAATGTTAAGTATTTTGCTCTATTCTGTGTAAGAAGCCAAACTTAACTTCTCATTTAATTGTAATATTTAATTCTTTGTGATTTCCTTCTAGTGTCCAACCTTCAAAGATTCATCCTATTCTTTTAAGCATTCATTTTTCCATGGGAAGAATTCTTATAATTCCAAAATTTTATTTCAAATCCATCTGGACCTTTAGATCATTTGTATCTTTCCAAAATGAGCATTCTAATTATCTTTTTGCTATTCAGTAAAAAAAAAATCCTTAAAACTATTTTTTGCTAAGAGTTGAAGCAAAGTAACCTAGTGTTATAAAACATGTAAATCCAAAGGTTCCTTTAACTTTCCTGAAAAACAGTTAAAAAGCAATTTGCTAAAGTGATTTGAAAAGGCAGAATGCATACCCTGTGACCTTTTAAAGGTGCCAACTGTGATTTGAACAAAGATAGCTTTCCCTCATCTCCCAGAGTCTAAACTGTCTTGCAGTCTGCTCATGAAGAACAGCTGTCAGGAGAAATTATAAGGTGATTTCCTCTCCTTATCCAGAGAAAAATTATAAAGTGCCAGTTTATTTCTTGGCTCTTCATTCTGCCATGGTCTTCAGTTCACTATTTCTTCTCCAGAAGTCCTAAAAGTGCCATATTTACAACTGACTGAATTAGCTTTTGTTACAATATTCATTTTGCGTATTCACATTTTGGCAACATTCATTTTTTTAAAAAAACAAAAAACAAATTTCCTACACATGCTGTCTTGAACAATTTTTTCACTTTGTACAAGTAGGTTACATGTTGGGCTACAGCATTCAACATAGAAAAACATGTAAAGAGCTTCTATTTTACCAAACTTAATATCTATTATTGTCTTTGTTTTCAATTGGTTTTAAAGTCACTTTAATTTTAAAACATCCTTTTCAGCTTAAAATTCACGCACTTTCTCATTTATATAGAAATAAAACAACAAACAATAGCTAATAGAATCAAACTATCTACTGCTAATTATCAAATCATTATTTTGAAAAATTTAATTTATATTCGTTACAAATTTCACAAGTAGCAGCAGCAATAGGAGTAATTTTTTTAAAAAAGTAATCATGAATTAATAGAATGCATTTAAACTGTGTTATAAAAATACTCTAAGAATAGAGGAGTGAAATAAGTATTCCTGTCAAACTTATTATTATATTTTTTTTAAAAAGCACCACAGCATTACATGCAAGCAAGGAAAAGTTTAAACTTTATATTTATATAGTTACATGTATAAAAGTGAAAACATTTCTAGAGAAATATGCTTGTCTACGTGTATTTTAACTAGATCAACTTTTGCAAAATTATTTATGACAGATTATATTGTGTATCAATATTTGTCATTAAAATGTCACTGTGAAGAAATATTTAAAAGTGTTTTTATTTCAATTAATTTCAATCTAGAACTGAAGAATTCAGACAATTGCTTGTCTATCCAAGACTGGGTCATCACTGTGCTGTGAGGGGTGGGGTCATCTGCATATTTGGTGGTTGCACTGGCCAGCCTTCTTGGTGATTCTGCAGCAGACGGTAGAGTTGTTTTAGCTGGGCAACAATGTTATCCTTGATATCCGGAATAGAGATCTGTAGACGCACACTGCCACTGTCAAAGGAGCGGGTGAAGTCACCAGAGAACATTTCATAGATCATCCGGGCTACAACTGGAATTACCTGTTTGAAAAGAAAGTTCTTGTTAATCTAACAAAAGATGATCAATTCCTGAAAGTTCTTCTGAGAACCTAGAATAAGCCAAATGCTCAAGCTGGTGAAGACTACTGAGAAATGTACTCTTGATTGATCACATTTACACTCCAGCACAATCTCGAAGGATTCTCAGTGCTTCACAAAGTTCACATTTAGAGTTTACATGACTTGCTTTTTGAGATCAAAGTCATGAAAACACTTCAGAACAGAGATAGAAAAAAAATGCAGCAACTATCAGCATTCTATGCAACATCGAAATGGAAAAAGAAAGATAGTGTTCCAGCCCAAGGATGATTTTCAAAAGGCAACTAGACTTTGTTGATTTTTTTCCCTTGAAAAGGTTTTACTTCTTATCCAAGAAGCTTCTTGGATGACAAGTGAAACATTTTCAAGGAACAAACCAAGAAACTCCAGTTGTCTTTTGAAAAGCACCTTTGGAACAACCATGACCTAGATGATTGAAAATCTCCATAGACATGTAGTATTCTATCAAAACATTATTAGCTACTATAGATTATGTCACCAGTAAACAGTCCTTGCTCCACTGCAGCAATGAAGAGGAGCCATGGCAGTAACAAATGCATCAACAACTATGCACCAACTGCTATACCAGGGGTAGGCAACCTCGGCTATGCTGACTCAGGAATTCTGGGAGTTGAAGTCCACGAGTCGTAAAAGAGCCGACGTTGCCTACCCCTGTGCTATATAGCATTAGCTATTTGAAACAACTGTTTCCAAGGACATTAGGGTACATGATTGATTTCCATTAACTCATTAATGCAAATCCAAGTCTGCAATTCCTACAGTCCACACTATGTTTCATGTTTAAGCTAAGCCTGCTCAGATCCAGCACCTACATAGCAAGGCAAAGGTGCTTTGCATAGCAGCAAGAGACAGCAATAGAATAATATCAGATAGATACTAAAAAGGAATAAAAAGCCTCTGTCTTTTATGGAAATAAAGTTGTATAACAATTTTGTGGGATTGCTTGAGCTGTAGATCCCTATGGCCAGATTCACAACTGAGTAAATCACAATCATTAGATTCATACAGTTCTCTACCTATGTTCTGTAATACAGAAAACATAATATTTCGGTTTGTATAACATAGACAAATCACATTATGGCTGGTTAGCACATTATCGTTGGCACAATGTGTCAAGACTCTCCTTAATCATTTATACATAGGTAAAACAATTATTCTTTTGGTAATTAGTTAATAGCAGAGGTATTCACTGACTATATAGGTTGTAGTCACTTTAAATTACTTTTGGTATACAATACTTGTAGTCTTTAGTTTGAATTGTTGGGAAATTTCTTATAAGGCTAGTTCTGTTCAAATTGAGTAAGAATTGGTGTCAAAAGATAAAACGTTCTGACTATTTACTCTGCCTGTAATGATGGTGATAGATTTAAAAAAAACATGTTAGAAACTTGATTCTTCAGGTACACTGCTATTACTACTAAACAGGAAAGATATCCCTCCCAAAATCAGTAATTCCATTTCAGTCACATTTTATTGGGTCTCGTTAAGTCCATTACATTTTCTTAGTTAACTTTAGAACATCAGTAGCCTCATTGTATTAGATGAAAAGGAAATGTGGATCCTGACTTTCATTCTCAGATTTAATTGTATTAAACAAGGTTTGAGAAAAGGTGTCTTTACATTAACAGTCTTTCCTTCAGATTAGGGGTCTCCAACCTTGGCAACTTTATGACTTGTGGACTTCAACTCCCTGGCTGAGGAATTCTGGGAGTTGAAGTCCACAAGTCGTAAAGTTGCCAAGGTTGGAGACCCCTGCTTTAGATCATCTTGTTCAATAGAAGAAAATCTAAAAATAAGAGATGAAATGTGTGCACTGGGGGACCAGCAGCTCTGGCTCTTTACACGCCTTATCTGCTCATATTCAAAAGAACCCATGGAGCAGATTTTACACATTCTAGGTGAAGACCTATACTATGATAGATGCAATTGCATTCTTCTACTAGGGACTAGTAGCATACAGTATTTTTGCAATAAATTGTTTTCTTACCTGAACAACAATCAGCTTTCGCTCTTTTGATTTTCCATCTGGCCATTCCTCTCCAAAACAAAAGTAGATCTCATATGGTGGCTGTTTACTAATCTGTCCTTTCTGATGGGCAATTAACTCTGAATTTAGAGGAAGAATGTGAAAAGAGAGTATATAATAAATTACATTATTATGGTAAAAGAACAGATTGGTAATGTCCAGTAAGATATATATGCATTTTGAAATGACATATTTGAAGTAATTACTTGAAACAATTATCCTATCCTATCCTTCCCATTGTATCAATTGATCCCAACGGCATTTGCTTTCAGTTAGACTTTAAAACCAGATCAGTGCAATAATGAACTATAATAGAATAGGTAGCTGCTCATACTATTTCATAACTTTCAATAATGTGAAGATGTACAGAATGAATGATACCAGAGACCCATTTGGGCCAAAAAGAAGGAAATAGGTAGAAACCTTTGCTTTAATGGAGTATATTAAATTGGATCAATATCCATTCACATTTTCTGGTTTATAGAAAACATAAGCTATGCATTGTAGACCCAGCAAGGACTAACTACAAAAACAGCTGTATCCACTCTATAATGCTAACAGGGATACAGCCCTAGCTGGGCTAGTTTATGGTATTAATCCATAGATTACAAGGTTATCTATTGATAGTGATTCAAAGGCATTAGAGCTACTCACCACTTAGAAATGTTTCCAAACAAAAGACCTTAACTCTCTTCTGTCTTTCAATTAAGTTTGGTGTGGTAGGGGAAGGTGCACATGGCCCAGACCAATATACTTTGCACTGGCAAAGCCTGATAGCATAGATAGCATGACCACTGACTTCTAGTATTAACCCTCTGTCCATTACATCAAGCAGTCGACTGGTGAACAGCTTTTGCTTTTCATTCGTGATGGGTTCGGGCCCTGGAAACTTGACTTGCTCCAAATTAATAGGCCCAAAGAGTTCTTCTTGATCTGGCATAGGACCTAATTCTCCATAGAAAAGTCTGCAGCCTTGGGGGTTGCTCACAGTCATTGTCTGCCCAAACTCCTTGCCTCGATATTCAAATTTGATTTCGAGATCTGTCACTTAAGAAGAATACATTATTAATGTATCAGGCAGTACAGCAGGAACCATAATGACATTGTACCATATCTAACTGAATAAAATCAATACAAAATAGGAGAGACCACAGGTACTGTACATGCAAAGAAAAGATATAATTTGCTATTATTACAAAAAAACCCACCAAAATCCTAACAAATTATGGAGTCAGATTGATTGTAAAATAATGGCAAAGTTACTGTTAAAAGACTTGCCACTATATGAATCCAGTGGTTACCCATAGCAACAATCTAATCACTTGTTATGCATAATGGCTACCCAATTAATAACAAGCTATCCTAACATCATTAACCAACAGTTCAACAGTGTTCAACTATAAGTAGTCCTCACTTAACAACCATTTGTTTGGCACCTGTTTGAAATTATGATGGAACTGAACTAGTTACTTATGACCTATGCCTGAAATTACAAACATTGTAGCACCCCTGCAATCAGATGATAAAAATGTGGGTGCTTGGTGATGCACCTGCCCTTGAGACCATGAGAGTGCTGCAATTCTGTCCCACCTGCCTATGTCCCCCTCCCCTGCATCTGAAATACAGGCCCAGGGCCTTTGACAGTCAGCCAGCTGCCTTTGCCTCAAGCCTTGATGTCAGCCTTAGCACCACTGCTGCCAGTCAGAAATGCCACCATCTGCATACAAGCCTTAGGGAATTGTATGATTGCCCCCGTTTCCCAGAATTCCCCAAAATCTGCCATTTGCCGCTTACCTTCAGGTGTTTTTCTCCTGCTGTTGAGAGGCCAAGGCTGCCGGTCACAAGAGGCCTTTCCCAAAACTGCCTTGAAGCCAGTTCCAAAAGGGCTTTGGAAGCCTTCGAAGTCTCAGATAGGCCACATGGGCCTCTCAACAACAGGAAAAAAACGCCTGAAGGTAAGCGATGCACAGTGGGGGCAATTGTGCCATTCTCCAAGGTGTGTAAACCTTGGGGAATGGCACAATTGCCCTGCCGCCAAGCGCTGCTGAGGATATGCCATACGTTGCTTACCTTAAGCAGTTTTTATTTTGCTGTTGAGAGGCCTGTGCAGTTTACCCAATGTTTCAGAAGGCTTCTGAAGCTCCACTAGTTCGGAGACGGCTTCAGGAAAGAAGGCCTGGTGGAATTGGGAGATGCCTTGGATAAACTGCACAAGCCTCTCAACAGTAGGACATACATTTCTGAAAGCAAGCAGCATGCAGCAGATAGCTACTGTAGGAGCACTGGGCAATAGTGGCAATCATGCCACTTCCTAAGGCTTTTGTGCCTTGGAGAACAGTGTAAGGTGGCATTTTTGAGTGACAGCAACAGCGCTTTGGCTGATATTTAAACATGGGGCAGTAGCAGATAGCTACTGAAAGACCCGAGCCTCTATTTCAGGCCTCTAAAAGACCCGAGCCTCTATTTCAGGCCTAGGCCCCATGCTTCTACTGAGAAATACCACACCACAGGGCCAGGCTATGACATTGTGCCCCAGCTTGTGCATGCCCTACACTGGGCCTCACAAGACATTCCCCACCTGAGTTGTCTTCAAGCTCAGTTTAACGATTGCACCTGTAAGTGCTGAGGTGATGATCATGGACCAAAGTGGTCACATGGGCATCTCGCTTAATAACAGCAAGAACCTATAACCAAATTAAAGTTTCAATTGTGATCATAAGTCGAGGACCCCATGCAGGTTTCTTTTACAAGCTGATGCCAATTTTAAATCAGAATTATTTCCTGCCCAGACCAATTTGAATAATAACTGCAGAAGAATGTTTGCATTTGTTCAAGAAGTCTTTCAGAAATGCAGCTTATTTATTAGAGGTGAACTCAAGACTTTTGCATTTGTTCAACAAGTCTTTCAGAAATGCAGCTCATTTATTCGAGGTGAACTCAAGACTTTTGCATTTGTTCAACAAGTCTTTCAGAAATGCAGCTTATTTATTAGAGGTGAACTCAAGACTTTTGCATTTGTTCAACAAGTCTTTCAGAAATGCAGCTTATTTATTAGAGGTGAACACAAGACTTTCCAAACAAAAGAGTGCATGATTTGTCCTCTATTTATTCTAGTGGCTCCTGGACCAAAAAGACTTACTAGGAAGAGAACTAATCCAAAGTTCAGGAGAGCTGTACATATCATGCTGTAGAGCTGGCAGCGCAGGAGGCATTGGCATCTCCACATCTTCAGGCTCATTCTTTGGCCACACAGCTTCAGGGCTACAGGTCTCTGCACTAGCAGGAGCCATTGGGGAATCTAAGTAAAATAAATGAAATGTAATTATGTAATCCCCACTGCTTCCTAATATTTATAAAGAGATTCAATCATATCAGACAAGCAGGTTTCATTAGACTTCCTTATGCAATTAACCTTGTACTATTGGAATTTTACCTCCCCTTTCATCTAACCTGATAATCTAAATTAAAGCTTGTATTCTTTTCTTCTGGTAAGTATTAATAAGAGATAGTGCAATCTAACACTTTTGGCCTATAATTCCCAGAACTGTCAGCCAAGTGAAGGATAGTAGTTTGCACAGGTTTATCTTATGCATCAATTGTACCCATTCCTGAATTGGGAGGCCTTAATGGTGACTCATGCCTAGAGCCTCTGTCACGCATGTCAGGGAATGTATGTGTCTGTCGTTCAGAGATGGTTGCATAGCTGCTGCATTTATACAACTGCAAATGTTAACATTCTGGCTAGGCAAAGCACGGAACAGGAATTTGTATCAACCAATCAGCATGCAGGATGTGCACCGCCACACAATGCACAGTTGGGATTTGGGAGGTGTGCGCATCAGCCTGTCTGCAGCCATCTGCAACCTATGCTTACCCATCAACCCTTTTGCAGCATAGGTATGCAGCGACACCTACCGCAGTTGTGGGGTACTCTAAATCAAGCTTTCGTCACCTCCTGTTTGGATTACTGTAACACACTCTACATGGAGCTACCCTTGAAGAGCATTTGGAAGCTACAGCTGGTCCAGAATGTAGCCGTGCAGGCAGGTTTTGGTGTTTCTCATTATACCCATGTAACACCACTGCCCCACCGGCTGCACTGGCTCCTAGTAGGCTTCCAAGTGCAATTTAAGGGCTGGTCATCATCTATAAAGCCTTCTACAGCATAAGTCAGGGTTTCTTCTAGACCAAAAGAGAACAAAAGAGAAAAGAAAGCTTTAGATGCAAAGCATACGAAAAAAATAAAATGTGTCACTTGTACATTAAGAAAACTTAAAAAATAGCTCCATCAAAATGTAATTTAAGTCTGGGAAATTAATGCAGAGATATTTGTTGAACCAATGATACATTAAAACCTGAAAAACCTGAACTTAGCTCCAGGGAATTCCAAGACTTTTAAAGCTGTTACATATTGCCTTTGCCAGGAAGGTGTGTCTGTCCCTGCTATCCTGTGGGAATTTACCTTCTTCCAAAAGATTATGGTACACAATGTGTATGTGGGTATGTGGGAGGGACAATATGCCTCCATGGAAACAACCTTCTGTGGTCTAGTCTTCTTATACTGTTTCAAATAGCAGTGGTGGATGCCATATGGCATGCATAAACTTATCTAGGGTTATAAAATATCTGGACAACCAGCAAATAACAACAAAAGGTTTGATTTTTCTGTATCTGTTGCCATCTAGCGGTTGTTCAGATTCCTGTAGAGCAGATACCATTGCCATAACTTATTCCACCCTTTCATTAATTCCAAAGCTTTGGTGTCATAATCCTCAGGAACCCAATTAAAATAAATTCTCAGCAGCAAGGGAGTGCCCTTTGTTTTAAAATCCAACTTGCCTTACATCAGAGAGACATGAAGCAAAGAAAGCAAGATTATGCCACACACACATAGAAAGACTTCAAGTTAATAATTAAGATTTTGAATTCCACTTAATGTCAGATTAAGTGACTGCAGAAATGCAAAAATATCTCAATAAGTACATACACTTACCTGCATTTATTATTAAGTATCTAACAGATACACAAAAAGCAGGATGAAAATATTTACCAGGGAGAGCAGCATGTACCATTTGTGCTAAATATAAGTTATATCTCTGTAGCATGTTGCATGCTAATTTAGTTGCATTAGAGATAAACTTTTGAGGAAGCATTTGTAAAAATGTTGTTTAGTGCAACATTAACAAAAAAAGTGTTTAAAACATACATTTAAGTTCAGTTTCATTAACCGTATGTCAGAATAATCTACTAACCATTGATATTAAGAAACGGAAAACTGTCCTGTATTGCTACGTTTTGAGACTCATTTAATTCATCTTCATCTTCATCATCTACATCATTATCCTTTTCATCCCATGGAGCTGAACCGGTGGAACCTGGAAAAAAATATAGGAATTGAAAAATTAGAAAGTAATTAACACTCTAATTTTAAACAAAACAGAGGAAAAAATGGAATTCCTCTTTTGGAGCCCTATGAGAGTGTTGCAGAGTAATTCAATCTTTGGAATTCTTATGCTAAATATTCGTTGGTTTCCAAACATGGGAGAGTCTGTGAAATCCAAAATTCATTTTTGTTTCTCAGTTCAGATCTGGTGGCATAAAGCAGTTCTCCTAGAGTTTGGGGGTTTCGGGAGAATACTTTAATGTCTTTCCTTGAACTATGTAGCTAGAGTGTTAGAAAGTACATGGCAGATAAGAAAGTTTGCTTTCTCAAATATTTATTGGCCCTTCAGATTCAACAACTAACCCAAGATACTATATTTCTTCTAGCCATGTGCTGATAAAGCCCTGTTTAGCAAACAGGAAATGTGCAACCAAAGTTCCTAACAAATGCCATCCAATGTAGCACTCTTTTTAGAATAGGGGCATTTGTAATGGTGCCCTTATTTCAGTTCAAAATGAAGGGAAAAGAAACCCACGGTCAACGATCAGAGATGCATAAAAAAACTAGACCTCCCAAAACCCAAAATTCATGTTTTTACTCTGGATCCTTGCCAGGATGTACCTGAACTTTAAAGTTTTTGATCAATTTTGGCTTTAAAAAGGAAGCTCAGCTATTTAGATTTTACCATATATGTAGTAAATTCCTAAGTATGTAAAATGTACAGTATGAAGTACAGTCAGTTAAATAACACAAAGGATAAACTGAGATGCTTGTTCAATATAGTTACTGTATTCACTTAAACCTTAGTAATTTAGAAAGCCTCACTCCCAATAAGACAATTAGTTTAGGATTAGCTCCATGCTTCTTTAAACATGTGTCTCACCAGGATTAATGATTGGCGTCAGGGATGGTGGGATGTCACATACTTCATAAATTTTAATTGGATTCATTGGTACTTCTTTGGTGCCATCGTATATGAGCTTGAATTCACGGCTTTTGTTGAGAGCACAGCGGAGTTGGGCTTTCCATTTTGCGGGATCAGGATCATCAACCCCTTCTTGATACTTTCCTGTTTCCACAGCCCACGCCTGGGAGCAAAGTACATCACGTCAGTTAAGTGTTGCCATTATGCCAGCTTCTGTTGAATTGTGCTGCCAAACAAACTCTCATCTATAAGATACACCTAGGCAATAAATACTTTCTGCAACAGGCAATTGTTTCCTTTTACCTTTCTAGGAGACACAAATGTCTTAAAACCATTAGCTATTTTCTTTCTCAAGCTATTTCTAACAAGATACCCGACTGTGTTAAAACAAATCAACTCAGTGTTTACAATTTCTTTTTTTTTAAATGTGGAATTGAATTCCAAGTTTCACTAGATAAAATTAATTCACAATCTTCTAGAATAAAAGAAAAGAGAAAACCTACACCAAACAAAAAAAACCATTAACAAATACTTTTATTCCCTGATTATTTCTCTTTATAAGATTGTCAGAAATGGTTGCATGAAAAATCTTCCGCATTTATACAGTACATGCATTGCTAAAATTTATAGTTAGTCCTCTACTTGAAATAGTTCATTTAGTGACCGTTCAAAGTTACAATGTCACTGAAAAAAGTGATTTTTGACTGTTTTTCACACTTATGACCATCATAGCATCCCCATGGTCACGTGATTTACATTTGGACGCTTGACAGCTGGTTCATATTTATGATGGTTGCAGTGTCCTGGGGTCATGTGATCCCCTTTTGCAACCCTCTGACAAGCAAAGTCAATGGGGAAGCAGATTCACTTAACAACCATGTTACTAACTTAACAACTGCAATGGTTCACTTAATAGATGTGGCAAGAAAAGTCAAAAAATGGGGCAAAATTCACAACAAATTCTCACTTAGCAACATAAATTTTGGGCTCAATTGTGTTCATAAGTCGAGGATTACCTGTACTTCATGAGAACAAATGTACATTTTTTAAAAAATCCAGGTGAATATAATCCTCAGCAAAATGTTGAGAAGAAAATCCAATAGAGTTGAATGAGGCTAACTCCCAAAAAAGTTAGATGCTTAAGATAAGGAACTTTAGCGACAAGTGACAAGAACGCAAACATAAAGAGGTGAAGAGGTGAAAAGTAGATAATTAAAACCTTGAATCTGATAACCACAATACACCAGGGAAATTAGTTCTGCTATAGCACAAAGTACTCAAGGTAGACAAAGATAAGACTGATTGGAAGAGAGTTTTATCTACCAATTATCTGAAACCCTATTTGAATATATTGTGTTTTGTATATTACTTTGCCTCTCATTTTTCCCTGTAAATGTCTTTGTATTGCATGCATGCTTCTTCACCTAGGACTTCAGATCAGAATGTGGTCCTGCTTATGAAAACAAAGCAGCATACATCTCCATCAGGTTGCATCTCTGAACATATAAAGCATTTTATTGCTACAGAACAGCAAACGTAAGATTATTTGTATACTACTTTTGCTATTATTAATTTCATCCTCAATCCATTGGAGAGAGAGAGGGAGAGAGAGAGAGAGAGAGAGAGAGAGCAATCCCATTCTATTATGTAGCATACTAATAGAACTGTGTTTTTCAGTTACCTTAAAAATGGTATTTTCTTCTTCATGCTGAGGACTATGTCGAGTTGCATGCTTCCAAGGAATTTGAAATCGCTTTGCATCCCTGTTAAGCCAAAGAAGACCTGGATACATTCCACTGTCTACTTGAGCTACTAGCCAGGGTTTCAGTCGAACTCTGCGTGGATGTGATGCCATTATCTAGAAGGATAAAATACACACAGCAAACAATGTATGAAGAGTTTGTAGGCTCATTTTCTAAAGAGAAAGCAATAGAAACCAATTGTGATTGTAATCACATTGCTCTGATTTTCTTGTAACCAACTTTTGTATCAACTGATCTGATTTCTTTCTAGGTCAAAAGACAGAGAGGTCAACTTAACTTTTTCAGTATACTGAGACGATCAACTGTCCCATAGTCAAAACAACTGTTCAAATGAATTAAGTTATGCACAGCATATCTTTACAATGAAATACAGGGGCATGTATAGAAAATGGAGGGGGAAACATTTCCCACATTCTGGAATATCATCTTTCAGAATGTAGATTTGCTCCTATCATTTTGATCTTTAGAAAGAGCCTGAAGACTTTGCTCTGTCATTGTTTCTGAGGACCAGCAGTAGTGATAAACCTTGGCAATGGTTATATTAAGTGGAATGTGGTTGGCAAAGACAATATTAAAAGGTTATATGAAATGGAATCTTAAAAACTATAAGAATTGTCAAAAAAAAACCTCAGAATGAACTGAGGCTTTTAAAAGGTAACAAAAATAACAAAAAAAGCTCTTTGGATATTTTGGAAATGAAAGGAAAATTAAAGAGAATGTAACTCCATTGTGAGGAAAGAAATGGTGGGCAGAAGAGCACAAACAGCTCAGTTCTTTGTAATTCCTCTCCAGACAAGGAGATGATTTGAAATCACCCACAAATGCCCCAGATAGTTGTTCCCTGTGAGGACATTACATGACAACAATCGCCAGCAAGTTTAGAATTCTGGGAAATTAGGGAATAAGCCATCTTGCTCAAATTGAGGTTGATGATGTGAAAGGACACTGAGTTCACTACTTCCTTTTCTAATCACTTTTGAAAATTGCTTGCAAACTGCTTTTAAGCTATTACAAACCCTAGAATTGACAAGTTTTATAACACTGGATGACTTTCCAATGTTTGTGGGGGGGGGAATTAAATACAAGTGTGGGTAGGGTTGCCAGGTCTGCTTCCAAAAAATAGCGGACAAGCGGGGGGGGGG
>NW_015387511.1:161790-177078 GCF_001527695.2 Protobothrops mucrosquamatus | reverse complement strand
CCAAGAGTGACCTGGATAACTTTTCTATATTGGATTTACAGAAGAGACTTGTTAAAGCTTTGAAGAACTTTGTAACAAGGGACAAAGATAAAATGAAAAGAAATCAAGATCTAGGTTTCAAAGCTAGGCTTGAAGGAACTAACGACCAAGGTTGTTAAAAGTAAAAGGAAGAAATATAGTTTTGGTTTATTTGATCAAGATTAAAATAGACAAGTTATCTCTGGTAACGTTTAATGGACTTTTGCTGACATCAAGATTGAAATGACAAGGCTTTAAGGATTTGTTTAATGATAAGAAATGACCTTTGGGAAGAACAGAACATTTCTTATATTTTAAGAGGTGATAAGTTACTAAAATTGTTTATACATGTGATAAAGGGGGAAGGGGGAAGTTGTTTATATATTTCTTTTCTTTATTGTATTTTCTTTACCTTCTATTTTTATTCTTTTAGTTTTTATTAGTTTCAGTGTAGCAGATGATCAAGTGAACCCAAGGGAGAGATCAAACATGTTATCAGTCTCAAATCCCTTTGTACCCACAAGAGTTCTTCATCCAGCCCTCCTTGAATTCTATTGACTCTTATCTACTGCCAATTTGCTTTGACTGGTAATAGTTCAGCTTTTTGTAGAGAGCTTGAGCTTGTAATAAAACTTTATATTCATTTGAACTGCCTGAATTTCCTGATTTCCCCATACTTGACATTGATTTCTGTATTTGCAATTTTTAAGAAAATTACTATAAAAAGGAGGAAACAGTGAAACAGCAATGAGTGACTGGTGAGAAGACAGAACGTTTTAAATCATATTTTGCATTTACTTTCTCTCAGAAAGAAACCCTAAATAACCGTGGTTATTCTGCTGGGAAAAGAAGGGAACACTAGTTTAGGAAAAACAGTATTAAGAGAGAATTCATCTAATTTAAATGAATTCACATCTCCAGATCCAGTTTCACTAAATCCAAAGTTACTAAAGAAACTAGAATCATTATCAATAATCTTTGAGAACTCCTGGAGGATTAGTTTAGTCTCAGAAAGATGGAGGAGAGAAAATGTTATCCTTGTCTTCAAAAAGAGAAAGGAAGAAAAACCAGGAAACCATAGACCTGTCAGCTTGACATATATATTAGGCAAAGCCTCTGACCAGAATTATATATGTGAACACTTAGGCAAAAGGAACCAGTGTAGGTTTGTTGCAAGTAAATTGTGCTAAACTAACTTATCTCCTTCTTTGAAAGAATAACTACTAGATCAAAGTGAATAAGAAAAATTAAGTAGATGAAAGAAAATATCATAGACATACCTGAACCTCAGCAAAACATTCAACAAAATATCTCATAATATTCTCTTTCATGAAAAGGTAAAAAGATGATACATGATAATATAATGAGATACACAGTTGACTGTACTCCTTAATGGCTTGACTTCAGGTTAGAGGGGAGATTGTATTCCATGGCTTTGTGGTCTAGGTTATATATTGTACAACATATTTATCAAATATTACATGAGGGCATACAGGAAAAACTTAAAATTATGAGGTTGTCTAATATTTTAGATAAAAAAGGATTTTTAAAAAGATCAGACTTGACAAACTAGACACACTTGAGCAATGTTGACCCAAATAAGATGAGATGTAACAGAGAAAAATACAATTTGGAAAATATAAGAGATGAATGGAAGCAATAGAGGAAAGCATGGTTTGTACTACATGTGAAATGGATCTGTGTGCAATCAAACATTAACAGTATGATGCAGTATCTAAAAAGTCAAACAATCTCGCAATACATTAACAGAAGCATAGAGTCCATATTATGGACATAATACAATTCTATTCTGTCCTGGTCAGACCGTATTTAAAGTATTTGGTCCAGTTCTGGCCACCACAGTTCAGAAAGGACAATGATAATTTAAATCAAATTCAGAAGAGGGCTACCAAGATGGTGAAGGATCTGGAAACAAGGCTATATGAGGAATAATATGTATAAGTTCCAAATATGTTTAGTTTTTAAAAATATGGCTAAAAGATGATATGATAGCACCTTTAAATAGCTGATCCTACAGAGGCAGCATTGGACTTGAGACAGCAGGATCAGAACCAACAGATTACAATTACAAGAAGGTTCAGGCTAGGAATGTGGAGGATTTCCTCACTGAACAAACCATCAGCTAGTCGGGCAGACACATGTTGGGATGAGTTCTCCTTCAAACAGAAGTTAATAGTCATAGATGCCCTAGTGCAATTCTCAACCTCTGCAATTTTAAAATGCGTAGACTTCAACTTCTTAAAGTTGCTAACATTGCTATTGTAATGTATTGAGTAGGGACTTGGATTAGGTGACCTTTATAAGTATTTCCAATACAATGATTCCAAGATCAAATCTAAACATTGGGATACATATTAAAGTCTCCCCCCCTTCCCCAAATATATCAGTGTACCAAGTTTTTCATCCATTCTGTGCAATTTACTTTAATAACATAATAGAAATAGAATAGAAATAGAATACAATAACATAGAAATGTGTTTGTTGTACATCCTCATTGCTAGGTACTGTATCAGAACAGTTGGCTAGGGTCACTAAGAGTTGTAATTTAAGGCACATCTATAGGGTAAAGTAGCCTGTACAATACTAAGGAGAATGAGATTAAAAAAATAAATAAACAAACAATGTAGAGAGAGTAGCCAAAGGTTTGCTGGTACACATTTAACTGCTTTTTTGTGAGTTCCCAAATCCTATGCAGGCAACAAATTCAAAACCTCAAATATTGCAGATAATTGGACTGCAGAAAACAACTACAGAAGAAATTACAAAACAGTACATCCACTGACAAGCACATACTGTATTCTCTTTTCCTTCTTGAAGAACATAACCAGACATGGCCATATTAACAATACCACACTTATCTTTGCTGAAACAGATTTTGCACTTTTTTCATGGATCATTTCATCAGACTGTCAGAGCTAGCAATTATGGTAACTATATCCTATTTGATTTCAAAGGTGGTATATTCAGAATATCAACTGTTGGAGAACGTAAGCAGAGAGTACTAATGTACTCCATATCCACTTGTAGGTTTTCGAAGCCATTTGTATGGCCATCATGAAAATTAAATGTTATATTGAAATAGGTCACTGGTTTTTGTTCTTATAGATCATTTCATAACTTCTTTACATTGGCATATACACCACAATGTGAAAGCAGTAGAGAACAAGGCATGTTAGAGTGCTAAACAATGCAAAGGTATAAATAAAGAGCATAATAAAGAGTATAAATAAAGAGTATAAATAAAAAATACAGAAGGCCAAAAGAAAAATGCATCCAATCAGAATGGTTGCGGCTCATATCTAATAATCTGTATATGGTATGCAAATCAGGCTCATATATTTATGCACACAATTTCTTTCTGTAAAGCTATTCCTTCCCAATCCCAATTTAACCCAAATCTGTGGGTATCATTGCTGCAAATGTCATTTTTTTCATAACTATTTTTTAAGTCTAATATAACAAAAGATCAAAGAGTCACCAACCTCCTGTTCTATGCAAGAATCCAAATTAAGATATTGACACAAACAAGTAATTGGTTCTAATTGTTAAAAAAAATATTCTTTTGGAATCTGTCTGTTTATCTAAATCTTTTTTTTAAAAGCATGGTGTCCAGAACTGAATAACCAACCTGACCAATACAGGATATAACAGTTCACCAAATATTTTCTCTACAACAATGCATCAACAGCATAGCACAGTCAAACATTAGCAATCCCAGAAAATTAGGATACTTATCCCACCATGTGTTATCACTGACTGTATCTATAGCAAATATCGAGGGTATACAGTATGTGTGTTGAAAACTCAGACACTGGTGACCTCTTCCTTTTTACAGTTTTTGCTATCAATGGCCTCGACCTTAAAACAGGTTTCAAGCAACATATATGCCTTTTATCAGAACTATACATATAATAACCAACATAGCAAAAAGAAATGCTTCAGCAAATGTATTTTCTAGTCTTCTTTTCCCTTAATGGACAACAGTTCTTACTATGGACCACTATAGCCATGCTTAAGATTTCTGATCCAACATATATCTGAGGTTTGTCAAATTGAAGAATGCTACTCTACAGTTGAAAGATTGAGGGCAATAGAAGAAGGGGATGACAGAGAATGAGGTGGCTGGATGGAATCACTGAAGCAGTAGGTGTGATCTTAAATGGACTCCAGAAGATGGTAGAGGACAGGAAGGCCTGGAGGAAAGTTGTCCATGGGATCGCGATGGGTCAGACACGACTTCGCAACTAACACCAACAAACTCTACAGTTGTTCAATAAGGCAATAATAATGTAGCAATACTTCTGTGCACTTAATCTAAAAACGGATCATTCAACTAATCTAATGTATGGATTAAAGGCTCTTTCCCCTTTCCTTTGAAATCAAGAATGTAAAAACCAGCCAAAATTGCTTAAAGGGAAATGGGGCTGAGCTTTGTCCTATTGATAGCTGCATGGAAAGCATTTGAAGTTTCTGGATCACATTAGCCATTCTTTTTGGAAAGAAAGAGGAATCTTGTTTTCCTGCTATGAATTTCTCTTTTAATCAAATAAAACATATCTGCACACATTTTGAGATTATTTGACATTTCTTGGAAATTTGAGAGCATTTTTGGTTAAGAATCTCTGGAACCAAATAGTTAGCAATGGATTACAGCTATCTAGAAAAGGAGAGGGATTTGCACAAAACACTTTTAATCTTTGCTTTTAAAAGCAAAAACCCTGCAGAATAATACATGTGTCTCAGACCATAACTTAGACATAG
Organism: Protobothrops mucrosquamatus; assembly: GCF_001527695.2. Lineage (NCBI taxonomy): Eukaryota > Metazoa > Chordata > Lepidosauria > Squamata > Viperidae > Protobothrops > Protobothrops mucrosquamatus. The sequence goes on along the minus strand of NW_015387511.1, from coordinate 172,278 downwards.
AATTCTGCACACAATGATTATGTTGTACATGCCTGCTTGCTTCTTTGACCTTCAAAGTATTCAGTTTCCAGAGCCTTAACTAAAGTCTCCTCTGAATTGTATTCAACACCTAATGGACTAGGGCACACCAATGTATGTTTCTTGGCAGCAGTAAAGATGTGGTTTGCATTCATCTGGGAGGGTTTTGTTTAATCTTTCCAATCTAACCTGGAAATTCCTGGTGGTCTTTGCCAAATACTAACCATGTCTGACCCTGTGTAGTTTTTTAAAGTTTTTTTAAAGATTAGGAAAGTGCTGCCATCCAGTTTGCAGTATTTAAAGATGTATAAAAAGATTTCATGACATATTATGAAATCATAGGTATATCAATTATGTGGTCCTGTTTCCAGGTCTCCTTCATATAAGCATAAGACAGTACAATGATGTAATTCAACAATATGCATCACTCTAGAGTATAACCAGATACAGTATACTCTTCCCCAGGTTAAATAGTATTTAAAAACCAAGCTAGTTTACTAGGGTTGTTTCTCGTATTTTTTCCTTCTTTTGAAGCAGTTTGTGTTGAAAAGAAGTCAGGCATTTGAAAGTTTCTGTCATATATTGTTCTTGTGATTCAGCCATCCTATATTGCTGTTTTCACACTGTACTACATCACAATAGAGTATTTAACTGCAATTATTATGGATTATTCAACAACTGCAGTTTAAAAATCAGGTTTTGGAATGTAGCTGTGTTTAGTCTAGGCACAGTAGAGGTTTTGAACCTATATCAAGAATGACATTAAAAATCAGCACACAGGCACATAATACTGCAAAGATGGGATGAAGTTAAGAACTGGAAGGAACAAGTTAGGAAGAACAAGAAAATATGGTGAAGAAAATAAAACCTATGCATTTCAAACTGTTTATGGTTTCTGACTATAACCTTGCTTTATTAAAGCAAAATTAGAAAAGTTTAGATTCAATCAATAAATATGACATGGCTATACACAGAATGATTATTCTAAGTTCCATATGCAGATGTCAGCATGAGAAGCAATAAAAGCTGGATAAAAGAAACAAATACCTGAAATACCCATCTTTAAAAATATACACAAGATAAGAAAAACTAAAGCAATACTGATAAGCAGAATGGAAATAAATACTGAATGTAACTTTCACATTAATATCTATAATCCCCTTCATTAATATTAGACTATATTTCACTTCTTGTAAAACCTGTAATACAAATTGTTTTTATATTAAAAGAGGATTTCTACTATTACATTGAAATGTAATATATAATAGCTACATATATGTAATAGTACATTTATCTTTACTAATCCATAGCTCTGCCCTTTAAATTAAAAAAAGGAAAACTTCCTCAAGAGAGTAAAGGAAGTACGATAAGCAAATATGCAAAACACGCCAGCGTCAACTTTTCAGCCTAGTACAGACACAACCAAATTAGGAAAAATTAGACAGAATTCCCACCTCTTCCATCACAACTGCTCTGATATCATTTCTATGACTGATCTCCAGAAAAATTACAGCATAGATCTTACGCAACAGAACTTGTTTTCCTTTTATCTTGTTTTCCTTTCTGGCTTTACAGAAGAAATGAAAGTTATCTAGGTAGACTTTCAAATAGCCATAGACATAGAGTACAATGGTATTGGCCAAATTAAAATGTAATACACTAAGATTCCCGATTCTTGAAGCTCAGGCTCGAAATCTTATTCTAACACTATTTTTACACTGCATTATGAAAACACTAACATTTACAAATAGTGTAGGCAACAAGATATCAATAATTTACTATTGCTCTTCACCTTGATAAAGATAAAATCCTTGAAGCAGCAGGCATAAAATTCAGCAACTGTGAGATCTGTGAGAGAAGACTATCACAACCTTGTTCACAAGGTCAGCAAAAACAACAAACCCACAAGCCTTTGTTGATATATGTTATCTATGAATTCATCTGCAATAATAATCCGCATCTCTATGCATTACTTATATACAAACATACATGGTGTATAATACTGTATTTTTTTTAAAAAAAAAAAGTTCTACATACATATTGATTTCAGATTTTAATTTCAGATACCCAAACTAGTAAAACACTACCAAGAGTAGTGATGCTGTTCTAGAAAGATGCTTAAAATATAAAAGGTTACAGCTTTTGTATTGCTTTGTAGGAAATGTTTCAAAGATCTGATCTCATTTTTAAAACTGGTTTGTGTACTTAAGGCAGTCATCACCATGCATTTACTCAACCTTTTCATTTCATATTAAGGTTTGCTTAAATATAATTGTACATCAACTTGGTTGAGATTGGGATTCTTCTAGGTCTCAATTTTAATGAATATTGTGGATAGGTTTTCCCCAAGTATATGGCCTACAATATGTCACAATATCACATGTACACCTTCTCTGGGGGAATATTAGGCTGAATAAATCCACCCTAGGTACTTCATTTCACTATGATCAAATAACTAAGATGTTTAATCCACTGCTAAATCACCATATGCAGATAATTTGCAAATTAAGGAAGATTTTGATGTTCTCTCAACCGAATTTGAACTTCTAAGGAAATACGCTAGGATCAACGCCGGGCCACAGTTGTACCTGCTCTCCGCTGCTTTGAAAGATTGGAGAGTGTTTACATCCAGAAGTAAATAATCGACAAGTGTCGAACAAGCCCGCAGTCAAACCTGGGCAAGAACTCGCTGAAATTGCCCTCGGGCAGAGGCCTCTTTTAGGAAAAACGCTCTTCTCGGGTTTTCCCACGAACCCAAAAGGCAGAGGGGCAACGTAGGAAGTCTTTTGTAGCAGGATCCTAAGGGAGACGCGACGTCAGACTTTTCCTTCAGAAAACGAGAGGACAAGGACGAGCGGAACTACTCAAGCGCAAAATGAACATGAGAGAGCCCAAGCGAGGTGCTTAGCTGGGAAGGGAAGAATTGGGGAAAGCTAACCGTCCGGGGAGGGGGAGAAGAGCGTAAGGCGAGAAAGGGGCGCGAGTAAAAAACACGCGGGGAGAAAAGGCTCGTAAGAGCCCGAACCTCCAGCAGTTCAGGAGCGGAAGTGTTATTTGGATTGCAAAGAGGAACCTACAGCGACCCGGGCTTCAAGGGCTTCCCCGCCGAGTTTCCCCCAGCTCCCGCAAAACTTACCGCTCTTCGACCAGGTTCCCACCCTAGCTGTGCAATACAGCTCGCTCACCTGGCCCAGGTACTGCGGCTACTGGATCCGCCCCTTCAGGTCGCCTAGGGAGGAGAAGGAGGGCCGAGCTTCCAAGGGGTGTGGACGGGAAAAGGGAGTAAATGGCAAAGAGCGGGGGAGAATTAAATGAAACGGAAGCGCTCGGTTCGGTAGCAGAGTGCCTTGACTGTTAGGAATAGCATTCATATAGTAAGAGTTCCTTTGGGCGCCCTTAAAGTTTCTGTCTTGTTTCTTCATTCGCTCAAGAAATCGTTGCTCCCTTCCTTTGCCTTCTCTCTTGTGGAATTATCACTGAGAATACTTGAACCAAATTCCATGATATTGAGAGACTGCAGGACACCCTGAATTAGACGTATGATATTGGAAAATACCTCACAGGGCCCAAATTGGAAAGCCTTCTCAGATTGTTTGAAACTACTGTTCCTTTAAAAAGAAAAAGAAAAAACCTCTCCAGGCATTTTCCATGGGAACAAGCTAGTGTAACTGGTCTAACCTGTATGCTACCCCTCACCCCCACCCTAATGCCAAGATGCTTCATACAATTTTGCCTTGGAGGTTCCAAACTTGATTTGAGTCAACTGGTGCTACTACTTTTACTTGGCATTGCTTTAATCCATTTTGGTTTCCTGAAAAGTAAATGTATGATTAAAATTGGAAGCAGATGCTTACAAAATAGTCCTACAATGCCCAGATGGCATTATAATCTAAGGTCAGGTAGTTAATACTTCCAGGTGACAAATAGTATAATTAGGCAGAATACACTGCTCCTGAATACAGAAATTTCACTCACAAGTCTTTTACTGTAGGCCACCATACTTTTTAAAAACAGGTATAAAATTTTTCATATGTATTAATAAATGCTATATCTCCTCCTTGCAGCTCTTTTGAAAGTCACTTTTAAAAACCGTATAACATACACAGTTCCTGGAAATGTCAGATATATCCATGTCATTTCATTGGGTAGTTCCTATCACTGTATCTTTTGATGGCAAATTCTAAAAATGTGACTAAAACTGATTTTTAATACGTCAATTTGAATTCTAGTATTAGAATTGATCACATATTTAACTCAAATATGCAAATTAAAATAACATGTGATATCTGCAAATGAAAAATAAAAGAACAAACACAAATATGTTTCCCATCCCCACCAAAAGATTTACAAAAGTTTTGTAAAAAAAAAAGGATCATCTTAGGTCAACCATCTAGAATTAAGCATGAGAACCAAAATACTATAGAAAGGCAAGAGTTTTCTATAAAAAGTGTCCTATAAAGCTGATGAAGAATTTTTATATGTTTAAAATATCTTGCAATACAGGTAAAAAAATATTTGTAATAATTTCTATAAGTCAGTGATGGCGAACCTTTTAGAGACCGAGTGCCCAAACTGCAACCCAAAACCCACTTATGCATCGTTGAGTGCCGGGTGGGTGTGGCCCATTGGGTGGGTGTGGCCCATTGGGTGGGTGTGGCTGCAGTAGTAACGACAGACTGGGTGGGACTAAAAAGTTCAATCAATCAATTCCAACTTTGCAAGATCTTTTTTTTCCCCGCGAGAAGTTGAAATTGGCTGATTGATTGAACCTTTTTTTTTTTTTGCACACGGCGGCGGAGGCCAAAAGCGAAAAGGTTTTATAAAACCCAGCTGAAGGCCTAGGACTGGGGCGACAGTGTGCGTGCCCACAGAGAGGGCTCTGAGTGCCGCCTCTGGCACCCGTGCTATAGGTTCGCCACCACTGCTATAAGTCTTTTTCTCAATAAACAAAATTTCTTTCTTTTTAGGAAAGATGTTAAAACTTTTAATTGTCTACCTTTTGTCTTTTTCTATATTGCTTTCAGTCCTTTGATGTCTTTGAAAAAGACATCTGATATTCTAAATTGTCTTGGCTGCTAAAAGATTATTTAATGATTCATTGTCTTCTCTAGGTTTCACCATTTTAAATAATTGATGGTCATTATGTCATATGTCAGCTTGTCTTCCTCCCTGCACACTCCTCATGACAGATTGTTGCTGAATATGTATAGTAAATTGATCTGTGGCTGGTTCCCTTTTATTAGGAAAATTATCTATGTCCTTGATGGCACTCCAAAATCTGTTGGGATATACTTTTTCAGGATCTTATGAAAATTAAGTCTCAATCTCTTATAGGTTTACCTAGGATTTAGCAATAAATCTATTTCTGGAAACTCAAACCTGTGTTCTAAAGCTAGCAACACAAAGAATCAAGGTAAAGGCTCAGTTAGATAAGTTGCTTTTATTCCAGTTACAAGGAGCCACAGGAATAAAGAATCACTACCACCATGGCTTCTTCAATAGGCAATTGCCACTGGATATCTTGCTACAGGGGTCTCTTAGTAGGCCACACAATTCCCACACAGTAGCTTTGTGATTGATTGACTTACTTACCTACTAAAATTTTTCCCTAGGTTTCTCCTATTGGACGGCTTCTGGCTAACCACACCAAGTCCATTAACGAGACTTCCTTTGCTGTTGGAGTATTCTTCGTCCTGGTTGGACCTTTTGTGCCCTTACTACTGTTATATCTTTATTTGATGCAGTTGTTGAAATCTTCAGCACACACGTAACTGTTGTAGCTCTGAAACTCAAAAGGAAAACTTCTAGCTCTCTTGATAAGAAACTTCAATGTGTCACTCCAGCCAGTTCCAAGAAAACCTCTCCCATCTATGGATATCTGTTGCTCTCTTTTGTCTCCTATCTTTTCATTTACTCATTCTCTTTCATTCACATACAACTGGACTATACATTTGTGTTGTTACCTGCACAACTGCATCAGTATCATCTGGTGTGTCATTGGGAAGGAAGAGCTTGTAAGGCATTTTTTTCCAGCTATAGCAGATCCTTTCTTCCAAAGCGCTTCATACATCGTGGTAATTATAATGCAATTTGTTTGGCTTGGAATTAATATCAGAGTCAATTCTAACTGTAGCAATCTGTAAATCCTACTAATTAATAGATACATATATGAAGCAGATGTTCCAGTTTATACACCAGGTTTGTGGGTTAGCATATAATATGAGTCCAACCAACTCTAGTTTACTTAGGCTTTACGCAGAGTGCGAAACCAACCATTAAAGAGCTGCTGCAAAAAGTCATGTCAACCCAAGGCTAAATGATATTTCACTGTTCCTCTTCAGGTTCAGTATACTGTGTTTCTTCTAAGCTCATTAGAGATACTCTAAAGCACGAGTGTCAAACTCGATCGTGTCATGTGACGTATCGCGACGTATCACAACGTTTTTTGCCTTTGCAGAGCTGGGGTGGGCATGGCCTGCACATGACGTATCCGGCCCGCAGGCCACCAGTTTGACACCCCTTCTCTAAAGGAACATATTCCAGTTGAAATGCAATAGTAAGTATTCAGTATTCTGTTTTATAGCAGGATTGTTTCTTAAAATCATGTATAGTAACTTAAGTAGTCATTTCAAACTGTGACGACTCCACGGACTTCAATGAAGCATGATTAAAATTTCAGTAAAGACTGGATTTATAGATAATATCAAACAATGGCTTATTGAACTTTAGTTTACTAAATAAACTACAATTAGCTGGCTCATACAACATGTAAGTCAAAGCCAACCAACATCTACAGTAACTTAACATTGCACGTGTGCCTAGCTACAGAATCGAGACCTTCTTGCCTCCTTGCTTCTATTGCATCAGTATTCCAGTATGACTGCCATACTTTGTAATCTTTTTTCAATAAGTATTCTTTTTTTTAAATTTTTATTATGTTTCATTATAATAAAAATATATAAAAGAAACAAAAGTTAGAAAAATAAGAAAAGGAAATTCATGCATGTTTGACAATTTCATAGGCACTAAATACCAATGATACAGCATCTTATAAAAGTTTTCTTTCAGATTATAATTCAGTGTGAATTTCAATCCATTAGTCCACATGTTTTCCCATTGGTCAATCATTACAACCACAATTCTTTGCCCATTGGACAATACAGTCTTTAACATACTCATTTTCAAAATTCAGTTTTTACAACAGTCTATAAATCTTAGCAAATGTATGTTCTTCATTAGCACACAATGTGATTTCAAATTCATTTGTTTATACTCAAAACCGTGACTTTTCTTATGTAAGTTAAATCTTTTAATTGTAAAAATGTGAACCAATGACACATATGTCCTTCCAACTTCAATTCTTCTTTCAACTTTAAGAAACTTAAGAAAGCCCTGTTTTATATTTAATCCAAACTCTTAGAATGCATGGCTAAAAAAGATACCTAAAAATTATATTCGCTTTAGCTTTATCATATCACGAATAGTCATGCCAATCAAATCATAGCCCTCCAAATCTATTAACCTCTTATTCTTCAAAATATCTTATTCCCTTCATCCAAACCATGCAACAAACTTCAAAATATAATTTTAAGTCTGGTCAGTCCCTCTTCTTTAGCATCCTGCAACAATTTATATTCTCTTTTTTTTCCCTTGCTATATCTTTTTGCCATTCCTTAAATGAAATATCTATCATCTGTATTGGTAACATCTGGAATAAAAATAACATTTTAGGTGAAACATTCATCTTAATTATAAGTATACAACTTTCAAAGCATTCAGGTATGATTCCTTACTTTCATTGCCTCCTAAGTTAAGGATCTGATGACTCAGTCATGAAACTTGGTTTCGAGAGAGCAAATTATACCCTGTAATTTTACCCATATAAATCAGAACAAAAGAGAAGGTTGCCCTCCTTCTATCCATATAGAACAGTGCTTTTCATTAAGATGTGTGGACTGGTAAACATGCTTGTCAAAGAATTCTGGGAGTTGAAGTCCACACATGTTAAGGTTGAAAAACACTGATATAGAATCTAATCTCAGGTATCTTCAATAAGTTTCTAATTTGGGGAAGTCTCTGTAGCAATATTTTGAAATGTTATAATGCCTTGCTAAGACCACACTTGGAATATTGCATCCAGTTTTAGCCACTATGATTTAAAAAAGATGTTGAGACTTTAGAAAGAGTGCAGAGAAGAGCAACAAAGATGATTAAGGGACTGGAAACTAAAACATATGAAGAACAATCGCAGGAATTGGGGTGTCTAGGGGTGACATGATAGTGTTCCAATATCTAGGGGGCTACCACAAAGAAGAGGGGCTCAACCTATTCTCCAAAGCATCTGAAGGCAGGACAAGAAGCAATGGGTGGAAACTAATCAAGGAGAGAATCAACCTAGAACTGATGAGAAATTTCCTGACAGTTAGAACAATTAATCAGTGGAACAACTTGCCTTCAGAAGTTGTGGGTGCTCCAAGACTAGAGGTTTTTAAGAAGAGATTAAACAAGCATTTGTCTGAAATGGTGTAGAGTTTCTTGCTTGAGGTCCAAGGTCCCTTCCAACTCTGTTATTGTTATTCTATTCATCTTAATAATTATTTAATGTAATAAAGGGGAAATGTGTTTTACTTGGCCTTTGCTAGATCAGTGGTGGCGAACCTATGGCACAGGTGCCAGAGGCAGCACTCAGACCCCTCTCTGTGGGCACGTGCGCCGTCGCCCCAGTCCTAGGCCTTCATCTGGGTTTTATAAAACCTTTTCACTTTAGGCCTCCGCCGCCGTGTACCAAAAAAAAGGTTCAATCAATCAGTCAATTTCAACTTGCAGAGGAAAAAAAAAGATCTTGCAAAGTTGGAATTGATTGATTGAACTTTTTAGTCCCACCCAGTCTGCTGTTACCACTGCAGCCACGCCCACCCAATGGGCCACACCCATGCAATGGGCACACCCACGCAATGGGCCACACCCACCCGGCACCCAACGATGCATAAATAGGTTTTGGGTTGCAGTTTGGGCACTCGGTCTCTAAAAGGTTCGCCATCCCTGTGCTAGATTTTTAAACAAATGTTCCTATCATATTGCTATTATTTTATCACTGAAAGGAACATACCAGAATTGAATTATGAAATAATGGATTTAAGATTTGTTAAGCTACGAATGCAAAATTAATTACACAGGTTTCCAGAAAATTTTAAAGCATGAATTGTGTTTTTGTTTGTGGGCTCTTCTTCATAGCTGATTTCTGAATTTATAATTTCCTTATTTATAATAAGGAATTTAAGTTGGTAGATTATCTTGGCTAATGTAATGAGAACATGCAGAAAAAAAGTGCTTCATAACATATTTCGGGTCAAGTAAAAGAGCCAGTGTTTAGCCAGAAATACTAATTTCCTTGTATCTTGTGCTCTTGTTTGTTTTTTGAATTAATATAGTACTGTATTCCAGTGCTGAATATATTTTCTAGAGCAAACCTTAATACCAAATTGATTATGTTAATAATGCTTTTGTACCTGAAGGAGCTCAAAGCTGACCATTAAACAGTAGCAAAAAAACTCATAATGGAATTTTGTATTCCACCCTTCTGTATTAAACTCTTAAGCTGTAATAAATGCTATTATGCCAAATGGGAAATCTTAATGATACCTTTTTCCTCTTCCTTTACCTTTCTTATAGCCAGCAAAGATTTGATCCCATCCTGTTGCTGGCATTTTCTGAATTTCTTTCTTTCTTTAACATAGCTAACATGTGAGAACATGCTTTATAAATAAACTAAAAGAAAATGAGTAATCATTTTCATTAAAACCTCCCAGAGTTCTTAACTGGGAAAATCTTTGTGCTCATATTTGCTAAAAGTGCATATTAGTATAGGATGTTTTTAAAGTATGTCTTGCCTTGGACAGCTGATGATTTTGGCTTCCCAAGATGCTTTTTTACTGTTGCTTCCTTATCTTGTATGAACATTCTGTATGACAAAGTCGCTCGGATCCGAGAGGGTTTAGACTCCGACTGGGTGGCCCCGGAGGAGGTGGCAGGAGCAGGTCTTGAGACTATTATATGGGAGGAGTTTGACTCTGTGGCTCCCGAGGATGTGGACAGGATCCTGGGGAGGCTGAATGCAACCACATGTTTACTGGATCCGTGTCCCTCCTGGCTGGTATTGGCGGCTTAGGAGGGTACACGAGCCTGGCTCCAGGGAATTATAAACGCTTCTCTACGGGAGGGTGCCTTCCCCGTGGTCCTAAAGGAGGCGGTGGTGAGGCCCCTCCTTAAGGAGCCTTCCCTGGACCCAGATGTATTGGCTAACTATCGCCCAGTCTCCAACCTTCGCTTTGTGGCGAAGGTTGTTGAGAGTGTGGTTGCACAGCAATTCCCTCGGCACCTGGAGGAAACAGTCTATCTGGACCCTCTCCAGTTGGGCTTCAGGCCGGGATACAGCACGGAAACGGCATTGGTCACGTTGGTGAATGATCT
>NW_015387511.1:130854-161151 GCF_001527695.2 Protobothrops mucrosquamatus | reverse complement strand
CAGTATCATGCTGCGGCGTTTGGGTGGGTTGGGAGTGGGAGGCACTGTTATGCGGTGGTTCTCCTCCTTCCTCACCGACCGTACGCAGTCTGTATTGGCAGGGGGACAGAGGTCGACCCCAAGGCCCCTAACTTGTGGGGTGCCACAAGGGTCGGTCCTCTCTCCGCTTCTGTTCAATATTTATGTGAAGCCGCTGGGGAGATCATCCGTGGCTTTGGGGTGGACTTCCATCAGTATGCTGATGATACTCAGCTGTACATTTCCACCCCAGGCCACCCCAATGATGCCCTTGACGTGATGACCCGATGTCTGGAGGCCGTAAGGGTCTGGATGGGGAGGAACAGACTCAGGCTCAACCCTTCCAAGACCGAGTGGCTGTGGCTACCGGCGCCTCGGCATAGTCAGCTGATTCCATCGCTGACTATAGGGGGTGAAACTTTGGCTCCCTCGGAAAGGGTACGCAATCTGGGTGTCCTCCTGGACCCACGGCTGACACTGGAAGACCAGTTGGCGGCCATGACCAGGGGGGCGTTCTATCAGGTACGCCTGATCCACCAGTTGCGACCTTTTCTGGACCGGGATGCCTTGCGCACAGTCACCCATGCCCTTGTCACCTCCCGCCTGGACTACTGCAATGCTCTCTACATGGGGCTCCCCTTGAGGAGCACTCGGAGGCTCCAGTTAGTCCAGAATGCGGCCGCGCGGGCGGTGTTGGGAGGGACTCGTCGCTCCCATGTAACACCGCTGCTGCGCGAGCTGCACTGGCTGCCGGTGGCTTTCCGGGTGCGCTTCAAGGTGTTGATCATCATCTTTAAAGCGCTCCATGACATCGGACCTGGATATCTTCGAGACCGCCTCCTGCCACAGATTACCTCCCATCGGCCAGTACGCTCCCACAGAGTGGGTCTCCTCAGGGTGCCGTCAGCCAGACAGTGCCGGCTGACGACCCCAAGGGGGAGGGCCTTCTCGGTGGGAGCTCCCACCCTCTGGAATGAACTACCCCCAGAGATCAGGGTGATCCCTGATCTCCCTTCCTTCCGCCGCCCCCTTAAGACATGGCTATTTCAGCTTGCAGGACTGGCCTAGGGGAAATTTTTAGCGGGGTTTTAAAATAATTTTAAATTAACTTGGCCAAATGTTAATATTGTCTTTTAATTATGTTTTTAACTGTAGCATTTTGTATTTTTGTAGTTGTTTTATCTGGCTGTTAGCCGCCCTGAGTCCGCAAGGAGAAGGGCGGGATATAAATATAATAAACATAACATAACAACATAACATTCAATCAAGATTTCCTCTAAAGCAGACATGTCAAACCCACGACATCACATGATGTCGCTCAGCGTATTGGAGCTTTTTCACCGTTGCCGGCAATGGGGTGGGAGTGGTTTCCCGATGATGCATCCGGCCCGCGGGCCAGCAGTTTGACACCCCTGCTCTAAAGTTAGTGAACTTTTTTTGTTCATGCTTTAAACAGAAGCTGATGTCCATTATTGCTATTAGCAATAAGTGGTTTTCTTGGTAGGAAATTAAATTAGATGATTCCTGATTCCATCTCACTTGTGATTTTATATAAATAATACCATTGGCATAGACACTGTTGTTCTGTTATGTTGTTTTTAAGAATACTCACATTCAAGCAGGCATCTCTGAAATGATAAAGATACATTTGGTTATTATTTCCAAAATGCCATAAAGATAAAATAATAGATATCCCCTGTTATCAGGGTAAAGAATCTTTAATTGTAATTAGAATCATGATGATGTTATTTCAAATAAAGAGAAGCTATTTTGTCTTCCTGAGAACTAATCATTAATATCCAAATTTACATAGCAGTGATGCAACACTATAGTGATGGCTTGAGCATGTGGAATCTTGTTTCACATAGTTGATTTTGAAGCAGCATGTTTGAGAATACCTTGTACTACAAGAACAAATAATTCAATACTAGATCAAGTAAAACTAGACTGTTACCCTGGAAACTCTAATAATGACGTAAAATTTAATCATTTAATTAGAGTCCTTGGAGAAGACTCTGAGGCCTAGAAAACTTTAAAGCAATTTAAAAAGAGTCTGACAGAAAACAAGTGGCCAGATGCTATCACTGATGACACAGGCATGAACTTGCAAGAGAGAAATGGTTACTGATAAAGAGTTCTGGTGAAATGATGTCCATCAACTTAAGGAGAGCCAAAAGTCACTGAATGACTGAAGCATAGCAAGAAACGCCTTGTCCTCGGTTTCTATCGCTTCTCAATATCCCAAACTGGAGATTCATAATATAAAATCACATAAGCACTACTAAGCATGGACAAATATGGACAGTTTAAAAGAGTTTAAATGGCTTTAAGCACTAATAAGCTTTTGTTATAATCCACCTAATAGAGTATCCAGTCATAGAAGTGAATGCAGACTTATTTTTCTGCTTTAGTTGGTTTTCCACCGCAATATAATTTGCCTTCTATGGCAAATAATCATTGCAGAAAACAGGGTAGTCAGCTGGTACAGTAACTCGTGGTTTGACTTCTTGTCTTCCATTATGGTCATATTTGGATCAACAGGAATGTTAGCATGATTCTTGATTAATTGCTGTGTATCCATATATTCTTATTGGCCAAAAAATGTTTGAGATCTGAGAAGATAATATTAAGAGTTGAGCAGTCTGGAAGGGAAAGGAAGATGGCTAAAAGGATGATCAACATATTTTTAACAAATGACAGTTGCTAATAGACAAGGTTCTTCTAATCTGCCTCACAAATAGTCTGTACTGTATCTGCATAACCCCTCCTTTCCCCTACTTTATTCCAGTTTATCTACTCTAGTGTAACCACTCTGTTAGAAACGGTGAACTGTAACTCACAAGAATGTATACTTTTTCATAATATTTATTAGTTTGAAATGGTACTACCAGACTCTTTTTGATGTTTACTATTGATTTAATACAAGTTTCTTCTGGAAACTAATAAGGAGAAAACAATAATTATCTTTGCCCCTTTCTACCACTAATACTGTATTCAATCTACAGTCTATCTTGAGACTGTAACAGAATAAGAGTTAGTGTACGGTGATATTATATTGGCCAGGAGACTATAGTGTTAATACAAAGTTTGGCTGATGATTGCTAGTCCGTTCAGTTCAGCTTCAGTGCATCATAGGGGGCGAATTAGCTCCACACTCAGAAGGCCTGACGGCATTCTGTAGTGTCATCTCCGGCTTTTCCCACTACCAATGTCATCTCTCATTTGGATGTTGCATTCAGGCAGATCCAGGACTGATTGAATTCATACTGCTGCTTGAAACAGTTTTTTCCCATGGAAATGGTACCTATTAACCTACTTGCATGTAACATGCTTTCAAACTGCTAGGTTGGCAGAAGCTGAGGCAAGTGATGGGAGCTCACTTATCATGTGGTGCTCGGACTTGAACCACCGGTGTACAGACCTTCTCTAGCATCATTAAGCCACTGAATCACTGTGCCTCAAGAATAAAAAAAATCTTGTAGCTTAAAATATCTAGCCTAATTTGGGGAGTTTCTTCATCTCTAACTTTTTGCAAAACATTGAGGAATAGCTGTCGAGAGTTTGAAAATGTTACACTCTTATGAACCATTTTTATTGGTTCTAACAAACTTAACCCACTATGGTTTTTAGATTTAAGTAAAAGGAAAAATGAATTCTGATAGCATAATGCTAGGGGACAGGCAAAACCATTTTGATTGATGGTGAGGAAAAGCTGGATCAAATCAGTCTAAACAAGCATACAAGGGGAAGGGCCAAAATGATTTAATTATATATTTATTTTAAAATACCAGTTACATGTTCACCTATTTTATTGTTATTATGCCATAAATCTTGAACGGAGACATAGAAATTATACTAATAGATGAAATATTGATTTAAGTTAATATTCTAATATTTGAGCAGGCATTTCAGTTCATTATTATATTATGTGGGGTTGCATTTTGCTTGAAATAGGCCTGATGTACTGTCCAGCCCCTTTAATCCATTCCAGTCCTGCTATTATTATAACAGAGATTATTGTTTCCTCTAATCACTCTGCTAATCTTCCTGGAATAGGACATATCTGTTTATCAGAGGGTTCAGGCCTATTTAAAGTGACAGATTATTTCTTTTTAATTCGAAAACAAAAGTTTGGTCTGGTGTAACAAGGGAATGATTGAATGACAAGCAAATTGGGATAAGCTGTTAATTTAATAATGAAATAAGATGATAACTTTAGAAATTTTATATTTGTAAAATAAAAGCTTGCTAAGGAATTCAGTATAACAGGCAAACTGCCATTTTGGGAAGAATGCAAGTAAATTCATTTCCTTTAAAAGCTTGAAAAATTGAAAGCTATTGTTAAGCATTCATATCTTACTGTTATAACTAGTTGAATTATGAAGTATAATTATCTAGATTCACAAAACCTTTAAATTATTGTTTTATTTATCAAATTTATATGGCTGCTCATCTCATGGAAATTGACTATGGGCAGCGTACAACAATGCAGTAAAACAGTAAATGAATAAGACAGTCATTATTAAAACATTAAATCATGGCTACAATGGCTAGGTTTACACAACATATTAAGCCCAACACAAATAAGTCATACTTTGCTTTAGCAAGCCAACCCTTATGTCATTGATTATGCAATATAAAGAAAATCAACAAAATGATTTAGATTTAATCTCATCTCCATTTCTGAATAACTCACATAATTTGAAATAAGCAGCAGGCTTGTTATTTTATAGATTGGCTGCTCAACTTGAGGGGACACTATTGTGATAAGTTCACAGATGGTTCAAATTAGATCAACAAAATGAGGTTATAAATAACTGTTAATCGGGTAGCATTCATATTAGTAGATTAGCATCAAAGACCAATCTGGGAGTTCCAACTAAAGGATTGTGCTGAGATATTGGAGGACTCTGTGCTACGCATGTGGGAATCTTTTAAATGAACTTAGATATTTTTATCTTATAATTCAGGGAAGGTGCATGAAGGTGAAACAGTGAGAAAATTCTGCGACAAGATTGAATAGAGGCTGCAAGTAAAAAGGAACATGAGGAGAGGAAGTCCAGCTTGCATTTGCAATAGTCACTGAAAAAAAGATAAAAGAAATTAAATTTCTAAGAAGAAGAAATAAAAGTTTGCAAGAAGAAAACTGAGAAGAAAGAAATAGCAAATATTTATTCTCCATCTTTCAAAGCAACATGGGACAACACTTCACTAATGAACAAGGAGAACAGGTTGAGATTGATGTGGCTGAATTGCAGGAATGGTATAAGAAGTTTGTAATGGAATGTCCAAGTGGGACACTCTTCAAGCATGAATTCAAACGATTCTTTGGGGTTCATAATAATCAAGAAGCATCGGATTATGTGGAAAGCATGTTCAAAGCTTTCGATAAGAATGGGGTAAGCATGTTACAACTGATTTTAAAAGTTGAAAGCTCACATTCTCCTGGTTTCTAAATGTGGAATTTCTCTTTTGGCTAGGTGTTAATTGTTAATGCTACGATTAGATAGAACTTACTTAGAAGCAAGTTCCATAGAGCACAACAAAATCTTTTTCTGAAAATGGTGTTATATTTCAGATAAGAAATGTGATAAATATGCCAGGAACTCAGGAGATCCAGAATGCTGTACAGGAGGAGAACTAATTAGTTAAAAGTTGTATTTAATTGTCAGGTTCTTATTATTTGATAGAACATTGATAGAATATTGATAGACTTTATTATCATAATTTGAATAGAATTGTTCAAGATCCTAAGAGATTACTTTTAAAATAAATACTTGATTGGTCAAAATTCTCCCAATACTTCTGATAGTTGTGTCCCATCGCATTCATTATTTCCCAAAATTGGGGAAAATCTGATGAATTGTACTGTAGCATACAATGATATTTCTAGGAGGAAAAAAAGTAGGGATGTTATAACTGGAGAGATTAATGTCATTATTATAATTTATTTTGGTAAAGAAGCAAATGCAGGATTCATGCTGACATTTCTATAAAATGGAAAAATGGTTGTTTTATTTTTTAATGCAGTGACTGTATCAAATGCATGATTACTTCTTATGCCTAATAGAGAAAAGGACATTTAACTCTGGTCAAAACATATTGCTGTCTTAGTGACTTTGGATCAAATAATCTGTTTTGCTCCAAGAAAAGCAAAGTTTAGTTACAAGAAACTGGAACTTTCTCACTAAACATATTATTTAAATACAGTGCAAATGCTAAGGGCATTGTAATCAACACCTGCTCACTCATTTTATAACATTATGGTAATGTCACAATACTTTATATTATTCATGCACCCATTCTAGTTAGAAAAAGTATCAAAATGTAGTGTACTGAATCTGGCATTTGAATGTGGTTCAATCTTTTATGAGAAATGTGTGTTGCAATATTAGGCTACAGCATTAAACACATGCAAAATCATTTTAAAAATCAACCTATTTAGTTTCAGTGCATTACAAATAAGCATTTTCAGCCACATAGGTTCATATGTCCATGTATCAATAAAAAAGTAACAAAATATGCATAGGATCGCATAATCTTAAAATATCAACACCCACAGCATGGACAAGGACTGCTTCTACATGAGGAAAACCAAAGGCACTTGGATTCCAGTCCTCTTAATGATATTCAGACTTATTTTTGCCTTTTCTCTGGAAACATCCATGGTTTTGTAATTTAACTTATAATTAATAAAAAAGGTTAGTAAACTATTACAGGAGGCAAATGGTTAGGAAATAGTTTCTGAGAACCACGGTAATTTTCCCATCTCTATGGGATAACTTTTTTTGACAATGTAATTTTAATGCAAAATATTTAGTGCAAAACTAATTCAGAGCAAGGAAGGGAATAGAAAGAAAAATTGTATATGAAATTAAATACATAATTATATTTGATTTAAAAATTGGAGAAAAAGAAAGAAAAGGCAACATGTGGCCCATTGATTGACTTAAGTATTGACTTTCTGTGAAAGTTTCTCCATTGGGGCAGAAGGAGAAATTAATGAAATAATTGGACTGATTGTTTTCCTCCCAATAAAAAAACTTATTGACTTAAGATTTGTTCCTGACATGGTTAAATGGAAACACATTAAGAGAGAAGAAAATAAAAGTGTTCTCCTATTAATGAAAGTTATTTAGCACATCTCATCACTCTAGCTGGTTACAAAATTGTGCACACTGTCTCTTCAGCCCTGTCCTCTGTAATTACATGGGTTTTTTTTACAGTTAAGTGTACTATGCAAACCCCGAGCACAGTGCACTTACTCTTGTTTTTATATTTGGATTCTCTTTGAAATTCTGGCATTCAAGCAAATAGGACGTTCTAACAGTTAACAGCTAGAACTGAAGAAGCTTCTTGGAAGAGAAGCAAAACATTTTTAAAAGAAAAAAAACCAAGAAAGTCCAGTTGCCTTTTGGAAAAAACACCATTGGGACAACTATGAACTGGATGACTGAGAATCTCCATAGATATCTGATGCATGCTTAGTTAGAGAAACATAGACCCAGTCTGCCTATATATTGCATTCTATTTAGCTATGGTGAGGTTCACACTGCTCTTGAAGTCAAAACCACATGATGGCTTAGTCCAAGAAGTGAATCCTGCTATTCCCATTTATATTACATATAAGGAACAGTTGCTGGAATTGGGTATGTCTAGTTTAACAAAGAGAAGGACGAGGGGGGACATGATAGCAGTGTTCCAATATCTCAGGGGCTGCCACAAAGAAGAGGGAGTCAAGCTATTTTCCAAAGCGCCTGAAGGCAGGACAAGGAGCAATGGGTGGAAACTAATCAAGGAGAGAAGCAATCTAGAACTAAGGAGAAACTTCCTGACAGTGAGAACAATTAACCAGTGGAACAACCTGCCTCCAGAAGCGGTGAATGGCCAACACTGGAAGTTTTTAAGAAGAAACTGGACAGCCATTTGTCCGAAATGGTATAGGGTTTCCTGCCTGAGCAGGGGGTTGGACTAGATTACCTCCAAGGTACCTTCCAACTTTATCATTATTATTATTATTATTATTATTATTATTATTATTATTATTATTATTATTATTGTTGTTGTTGTTGTTGTTGTTGTTGTTGTTGTTGTTGTTGTTGTTATTCCTATTCCTATATAAGGGTATTTAAATTGAGGATGCCTATTTTGTAACATGATGGTCTTGTATAGCTGTTTCAACATTCTACCTTTTAACTGTTTTTATCTGGGGAAAAAGAGTAGGAAAAGCAATAGGAAAATACTGGAAGGATATAAATGGATGAGATCTGTAAATAAACACTATCTAAATGTTATTTTGAAATCTCCATGCGAGAGCAGGAAGAATTGCACAATAAGAACCTGGCCTAAACAACTGTTGAACTTCTCTGTTGGGTTTCCATACTTTGGCAATGAGTTCTTGTGCTCTTGATGTCTCTTGACTAGAGGTAAAGCTAGTATGTCATCTCTAAAAGGTTTTTTGTGACAAGGTTCTGTTTTCCTTCATGGAGAAGGTGCTGAGTCACTCACTCATTCATTCATTCATTCATTTGGTTTGTATGCTGCCTTGAGCTGTACAAAATAACACAGTGGTTCAACAATCCTGGTTCAACACAGTGATTCAACAAAATAACACAGTGGTTCAACAATCCTGGTTCAACACAGTGATTCAACAAAATAACACAGTGGTTCAACAATCCTGGTTCAACACAGTGATTCAACAAAATAACACAGTGATTCAGCGGTGATTGGGCTGAAAAAGACTAGCCCAAATTTACCCAATCAACTTTCATTTCTAAAGCTTGTAAAGAATAGTTTATGTATATAACTACTATACACTCAATTAACTTTGACTTATTTGATATTCCATGTTTAATCAAACTATAGCTTAGGCGATGTGTGAATCCCATCTTTAATAAGAACACAAGTCATTTTTAATGGGCAAATAGCAGGTGCAGAAATGTCTATGGAGATTCTCATTCAACCAGGTCATGGGTGTCCCAAAGATGCTTTTTCCAAAAGCAACTGGGCTTTCTTGAGTTTTCTTTTTCTTTTTTATTCTTTGAAAACATTTCTCTTCTCACCTGAACCTTCAGGTTTTTTTTCTTTGAAAAAAAAGGCCAGTTGCCTTCTAGAAAAAGCACCTTTGGGTTGTCTGCCTGAGCAGGGGGTTGGACTTGATGACCTCCAAGGTCCCTTCCAACCTCCTCCTCCTCCTCCTCCTCCTCATTATTATTATTATTATTATTATTATTATTATTATTATTATTATTATTATTATTATTATTATTATACCTATTATTAACTTCTATGGCATACATAGGTGAGATGTTGTTCACATTGAATTTGGGGAGATATTACCTTTTTTCACTTTGTACAGTGTGAGCTTCAGTTTAGCCACTAATCACATGGTCTGAACTACAATCAGCACCAGGAAGTGTCTTAACAGATGCAATTGAACCTTTCCAGGGTTGTTGGCCTAAAATAAAGTATCTGATTTCGATGTTATCCTTTTTGTGCTGCCCACATATAGAAACATCGCTTGTGTTGTATAAACTATGTATTCATTATGCTGAGATGATTTTTCTGACAAAATTGCACCAGGTGATTGCCAGCTTCATTCTGTTCACCTAGCTCAAACCTGCCTATTATTCTTGCAATTTCTCCTTGGCTTACCTTTGCATTGAAATCACCCATAATATATAAAGATCCTTTTTTGGTATTTGCTTGAGAGCACGTTGAAGCTCACTGTAAAAAAGTTCATCATCTGAGTCTACAGTTGGGGTGTAGATTTGTACTATGGTGATGTTGAATGGCTTGCCTTGAATTTGGATAGACATTGTGCGATCGCTGTGTGCTCTGTGATTCTCAACACATTTAGCCACTTGTTTGCTTACACAGAATGCAACTCCTTTTCATCTGATGATATTGTTTCCAGAAAAAGAAATCAGAAAGTCATCTGATTTGAATTGACCACTGGCTGTTCAATGTAACTCACTGATGCCAAAATAATTGGATACAGTGTGATTATTATGTCATTAGAAATGACAGGTTGTTCATTTTCAGACCTTCCTTCTCTCTTCTTCATGCAAAATAGCTGCTTTCAGCTCATTGGAAGCTTAACTATTTTACTTGAAGTTGTTTTTTTCTTCTCTCCCCATCACCCCTGCAGAAATAAAAAAGAAGTTGTACCACCATTATTCAACTGTTTGTGGTTGATTTTGGGGAATCTGCTCCAGTCTTCAGAGGCCATGAAAAAGAGGCACAGGAGCCATTGGCAGCTCATGACTATAAGTGGTGTATTGTGTGACAAAGCCACAAAACAATAAATCTACTACTGTTGAGATCTAAGATGATCACAATTAAAGTGACCATTTTATGTTACCAGGATAACACCATTGACTTCCTAGAATATGTGGCTGTTTTGAATCTGGTTTTGCGAGGGAAGCTGGAACACAAACTGAGATGGACATTCAAAATATATGATAAAGATGGAAATGGCTGCATAGATAGACCTGAACTCCTAGAAATAATAGAAGTAAGTAGAAATGTGTGGTGGTTTTTTTGCCAAATGTTGTTGTTGTTTTGCCCATCTGGAATATAATGCTTTAGTTTGCATATGCTGACTTCCTACTGTACTTTTTTAAAAATTATATTTTAAAAAGAATCAGAATGAAGCTGTCATATGCATTATAGTTGCTATACTGTGATTAGTATAAGAGGATAGACTTTACAAATCTATTCACACCTTCCCTAACTCATAAGTTCACCTACACTGTTGTTTACTACTTTTAAAATTAAGCCATAACTTATTTAATGAGCTGGACCTCCACTTTGTGAATCCTTAGTATTGGGAAGGGAACCATGTTTACTGTATGTCTAAAACATAAGTCTACTTTGCCTGGCAATTCTACAGTCTGATAAAACAAAAGCCCAAAGTTGTTTTTGGTCAAAGAATAAATCATAATAATGTGAGAAGGAGAAAAAAATCTAAAATTTATTCTTTAAAAAAATGTGTCTACAACAATCCCTCCAAAAAAAGAAGAAAGACGAATAGAGGATTTTTTCCCCTTACATTTTATTTGTTAATTTTAAGCAGAAGGCTAGAAACAAATGAAAGAAAGAGAATGGATATTAACAGTTCTATACTGACTTATGCTCTCAGTTTAAGAGCAAACAAACAGGTTTCAATAAGACAATGGATTATTCTTTCCTATGTAATTTTACTCCCCCTCCAAGAGAGAGAGAGAGAGAGAGAGAGAGAGAGAGAGATAAAAAAGAAATATGAAAGGATAAACTATGTGTATTAATTATTTTTTTCCCAGAACAAACCTGAAATCCTGAGTTAGCTACAGATATTCGCCATTATAGCAATCCTGGGTTATAGACAACATAGCTAATATATGTTTTATCATAATTTTCCAATTGTTTCTTTCATATTTTTGTATTTAACACTAAAAATATTGAAAAGATGAAAAGGTAGAAGACCTGCAGACTGCATTGTGTTTGATAGAACAATAGGAGTAGTCAGTCCCTATAGAAACAGTCTACATCACTCTTGCCTATAAATTTCCTAAAAGATTTCTTTTTTATATTTAACTTTGAAAACACTTGATCAAATGATTCATCAAATTTCTATGCATTATCTGTCTGAGAGATTTACATATTCATTATTGTGTGGCTTCCTGTTAACACTATAGGTTTTTTTTCCAGGCTATTTATAGCATTAAGCAAGCATACAATTCTGAAGAAGAAAGAGCTGTTCCCGGTCTCACTCCAGAAGAAGTTGTGGAAAGAATATTTCATCTCGTAGATGACAATGGAGATGGTAATAACCTGATTTGAAGCCACACTGATGTATTATTTGAAATTATGGTTGGCGATTTGATGCCCTTCTAGAACTTTTGTAATGCTAAA
Source organism: Protobothrops mucrosquamatus (assembly GCF_001527695.2). Taxonomy (NCBI): domain Eukaryota; kingdom Metazoa; phylum Chordata; class Lepidosauria; order Squamata; family Viperidae; genus Protobothrops; species Protobothrops mucrosquamatus. The sequence goes on along the minus strand of NW_015387511.1, from coordinate 149,238 downwards.
GTTCCCAAAACATCAAGGCTCAGTACAAGTCTAATGAGAATTACATCTCAATATTTCTGGTGGCAACAGATTGCCTGTGCCTGATGCAAATAGTACACAGATTTTAATCCATGTCATTTAAAACATGGACATTTTTTTTACTGACACTTTAACAGTTATTGACTTATCAGGTGACAGTGATGTAGAGCAGAGGTCCCCAACCTTTTGGGCACCAGGAACCGGTTCCGTGGAGAGAGATTTTTCCGCAGACCGGAGGAGGTGTGGTTTTGTGTGCTGCCTGCATCTTGCGGATGGGGCTTTCCTTGTTTGTACGGACCAGTTGTTGGCATGCAGCGGACCGGTAGTGGTCCACAGACCAGGGGTTGGGGACTCCTGATGTAGACAATGAAGAATCCTAGAAATGATTATAGACATTTAAATAATGTTTAGACATGCATTTGGTAAAGTTATCTGATTTCACATCAGCTCTAGGGAGCAAGTGCACACTATATAATTCTACTGATTGGAAACTTCAGGTTTTCTTGTTCTTATTATCATTGTCTTTCTCTAATAGACACCCAGATTCATTATCTCTGCTCTGCAGCACAGATGGAAGATAGAAAAAGACTTGTCAGTTTTCCAGATTGTGACTCATTCACCTTAATTTCTGCACAATATTGTAGAAAGATTCATTTTCAGCACACCTAAATATTGCATTATCTGGTTTGTCCTTTCCAAATTTGCTCTGAAATTTCCTGACTTCTTTAAATATTTATGAGGGGCAAATGACCACTAGCTACCATCCCAGCAAATTATGTTTCTGAAATTTCAAATCAGACTTTTCAAGTAACTCTGCCTTAATTAATTGTTCTTGAATATCACAGCCCTACTTGAGGAAAATATAAATGATTCCATCTGTTCTCAATCAAAGAAGCAACATTTCAATCTGTTAGCACATTTCCTTCTCCTCTTTATAGTCCAATGAAAAAGAAATATAGGAATTGACTAGTGGGATTGGACAGAACGCATCTCCCCCATTTTTAACATTCTATGATTTCTTTCTTGTCATTGATTCTTTAGGACAATTATCTCTGGATGAATTCCTTGAGGGAGCGCAAAGAGATAAGTGGGTGATGAAGATGCTACAAATCAATGTAAGCCCAGGTGGATGGCTTGCCAATCAGGGAAGAAAAAGTGCAATGCTCTAATCATTGTTTGTATTATTTCAAAAGTGTAATGAAAGAAAAAAAAGCATCCCTTGTCCTTCGTTCTATTTTTCCTTGATAGCAGCAGGCTGAGCACTAGGGAAAAAAAACCCCTACTGCTGTTCGTTTAAATATTGTGCCGTGCATCTAGGCCATGCCATGGAACAATGCTATGTCGTGGTAATTTGGGGAAAAAATTAAAAGTCCACCTGAATGTAGGAATGAGGACTATATGGGTGGCTGTAGCTGATTTGAGGCTATTGACAGGGTTGGCAGAAGGTCCAACTCATAACTTAGGATACTAGCAACTACCCCATATTGCTTATTTCTGACCCCAGACTTAGTTATCAGAAAAAGATGATGTGCTTAAAAATAATGTCTGGGCTATCCTATTTCACACTGCAAGGTGGTATCACATGACCAAATGTTTTGTCGAACATGTATCAGGGAAAAGTTAATGTTTTGTAAACTTATAGGAAGAAGCAAATAAACCAATTGCAAGGGTTTGCAAACTATCTGGTTTGCACAATTTATTGAGTTATAAAATGTTAAATATAATGTAGCTTAGCATTTTGAGCAAACTCAACCATTGAGTGTGAATATAGCCTGAAACAGCATCAATAGATACAATTGACATTCTCTTCAGCACACAGATTTTTGTAGATGGTACATGGAATGGATGAAATACTCTGCAGAAAAATGCAAAAATCATTTGGGGTATTGAAATAATTTGATTTCAGTGAACTAAGGTCTCTCTGCAGCAATAGTAAAAACTAGTCTTGAATGAAGGTCAGAAAAGATGACAGCACTTCCAGTAAAATAGCTATGTATTAACCTTGTTTTCTGGAACTGACTTAGAAGAAGACAAGAGTTTTCCTAAGTTTCCTCTGGCTTCTGCTGCTCATAAAAGAACTGTCTCCTGATCTTAGAATTTTATGATCTCAGGTTCAGCCAATAGTGTAGTTATTTTTAAAGTTGTCAAAAATATCAGGTGAGGAGTATATCATACCATTTTTCTTATGCTTAGGAGCTCAAAACGTTTACACTAAGATCTTAATGTTGTGTGCAATGTAAGCTGCAAAAGTTTGCTGAGCCTCATAAGCTGCAATTGACTTATATTTAAGGATCACTTCATCTACCCTTGGCTTCACTTCTGCTTCCCTCAAATTTTATCTTTAATTGTAACTTCTTCACAAAAATTCAACACATCCATAGTCTGTGCCTAGTAACTACTTTGAGTGAAGTTGATGGATTTATACCCAGTGGTGGGATTCAGCCAGTTTGCACCAGTTCAGCAGAACCGGTAGCTAATTTTTTGTTGCCCAGGCCCAGAATGGACTTCCGGAAGCAGCATCCATACAGAGAACCGGTTGTTCACATATTTGAATCCCATCACTGTTTATACCTTATAGACTTAACATAATTCCCATTCTAAATATTGTTACTATAGTAATTAGGTAAAAGAAATTCTGCAAATTTATTTATTTATTTTATTTTATTTACATGGATTTATATGCCGCCCTTCTCCCTATAGGACTCAGGGCGGCTTACAGCATATTAAAACACATAAAACATCGTCCCCCCATAAAAACCTATTAAAAACCAAATATTTTTTTCGCTGTATAATTAATTAAGATTTAAATTAAAATTGTCCCTATTTAAAAATTCTCCCTANGGTGATCTGTGGCAGAAGGCGGTCTCGGAGATATCCAGGCCCGATGCCATGGAGCGCTTTAAAGGTGGTAACTAACACCTTAAAGCGCACCCGGAAAGCCACTGGTAACCAGTGCAGCTCGCGCAGCAGCAGTGTTTCATAATCTGCAGTCAATACCTGTATTAATTGTACGTAAAAGTTAGAATCTAAAAGTGTATGTGACTTAGATTTAGACTTTTGCCCCATGGTAACATCAAAATACACTTTTGATTGTTATACTTTTTTATGTCCCCGCCAAATCCTTGATCTGTACTCTGTTTTCTGAGATATCCCTTGTAGAAATAAAGATGAGAGTTCATTCTATGCATTCATGCTTTTTTAATTGTTCTAATGCCAGAAAAATTTAAATCCATGATTGTAATAGCTACTTGTGTGCCAATGAAAGAGTTCTATGATTATGGTTTCAGATGGATCTCATATAGACAATGCCATGTAATATTTCACAACACATATTGATTTCCCAAAATGAAATAAACCTTTTTTTTATCTCACACACAATCTATGTGTTCCAGTCCTTAACACGCCCAAGCGTCCTGGCAGCTCATACTGGGCAGGGATGGGGAGTGTTAAAAAGGGAGACCAAACCCAAAGTCTTAGTTTCTCTCCCCAATAATCTCTGCTATTTCATTCTTTCTCTTTAGTTTATTAGCCAGCTTCATTTTTGGTGGTACAAGAGGAGTTGTTAGAGCTTTGCATATGATGTTTAGGTCAAAGACGGAAGAAAGTCAGAAAATTTTATTCTGGAATAGTTTTCTTCCAACTCAAGGATGGGTGAGAGTCCTTTAAGTCATCATGGGTATGACCTCTTTTCAGGGATCCAGCCAACTGTATCCTCTTCTAGAATACTGTATATTTGTCAGAAGTCTACAAGGCCAGTTGCTCTCCTCATACAGGCAATTTCCCCCCCTAAATTCCCACAGATTCGCCTCACAGCAAGACGGGTGGCAAACAAATTTAATAAATAATGTTTTCAATTTTCTACAGGCTCATTTCCAACTACTGAATTAAAGTGCTATCCGCCTATCCTTGAGTCACAAAATAGTACTACCATCTATGTCCCCTTTGGCAATTCTTAACTCTGCTTCTATCATCTTTGTTCACAGTCACTGCCAGTTACCTGATTTTCTTCCAAGGCAGCAATGGTGACAACACTTAATAAATTTTATGCATCTTAAAATTGTTATTGGATAATGTCGGGAATATAGAAGAAAATACTATTCTTTTAATACCAGTACAACTAAATGCAGGGTTGTCTTTCTCTCACGAGATAAAATGCAGGCAGCATCATAGGGACAAGGAAAGCAATAAGAATTGCCATAACGTGATTGTGCAGTGATTAAGTGCAAGTGGGGATACAATTTAAAATTTTATGGGATGCTAAGAATTTCCCATCCTTAATGGGTTGAAGGCTTGTTTTTGTATTGCTTCAGTTTAATTTCTTGCTTTTTAGCTGTTTTAACTTTTAATTTAGTTATACTTCTGTATAATTAACACAAGGGTGGTGCAATGGCTCAGCAGTTAAGATGGTGGGCTTCTCAGTTGGAAAGCCTGGGTTTGAGACCCGAGAGCCACACAATGGTGAGCTCCCATTACTCATCCCACTCCTGCCAACCTAGCAGTTTGAAAGCATGCAAATGTCAGTAGGTCAATAGGTACCACTTCAGTGGGAAAGGTTACTGCGTTCCATATCTTCATGCTGGCCACATGATGACGGAAGCATCTCTCAGACAACACAGGCTCCCTCGGCTGAGTATCGGAGATAAGCACCGCCCCATTTGAGTCAGTAACAACTAGATGGGGGGAGACTTTATAATTAGGATATTGTGTGAACATGCTAAAAATCTTAATTTAGTTTTGAACATATTTTCTAAATAAGACAGGTATTAAGAATAGCTTAATCACAATATAAGTGTATAGATGTACATCATAATCATGGATGTATAGATGTACAGCTTCCCTTTGTCCTTCTCCTATGAATTGGTGAAATCTTTCTAATAAAATTGAGTGTGTGTTTTATGAAATTAATGGTCTGATTGTGTTAGAGAAAATCCTGGTGCAGGATTCAAAAAGTGAGTTGGTGATTTAAAATTTCCTAAAGCTTACATGCATATTCCCATGGCCCAATTATACAGTTTGAGAAACCTTTTAATCCAAACCTCTGATGTCTATGTATTTGTGGTGGTGGAGAAGCAGCTTCTTATATACCTGTTTCTGGGATGAGACAACTGATAGCTAAAGGCCCACTTCCTGCTTCCCTTGCTAACCTTTTGATCCCTACAGGATGTCTGGGCTTAGAGAGGTAGCAAAAGAAATGGGGACAAGGGTAAGTTTTTTTATTGTAAAGCTGTCCAGCACCATCACTAAAAAATAGGCACTTATCTTCATCCATGTTAAAGTTACCAATGTTACCAATGTTAATGTCGATTATCAAAACAGGAAATACATGGAAACTGAAAATGATTCTAGCCCATTCTATTGCTTGGATGGAAGAAAGGCAGACATTTTTTAAATTTTATTTTACTATAAAGGCTTGATACACAGCAGTCACTGGAATTCTTCTGTAATGGTTTTATAGATTTTCTACAAGAAATTCTACTTCTCCAAGCATTTGTGTTCCTGGAAATTTATCAAACCTTTGCTTTGCTACTCAAGGGAAACGTAAAAAGAGCCCTGCTGAGGAAAGCAGTATAGCATCACTTGTTTTACTGTGCAACTCACTATTATCATCTCTTAGATCAGACAATGCAACTTTTATATGTGGGAAGGATAGAATCTGTCTAGTAAGTCTCCCCTCTCCGGCCCATGGATTAGCTACAGTAGCTTAAGGCCAGTTTTGACAAATGGTCTAGGTTTCCTCCTCCCATAAGAAGTGATTTGCAGTTTTTTCCTGCCAACTGGTGACACCAATCATTTTGCTAATGCCCCACATTAAATCTTGGATAAACAGTGCCAGTCACTGGCCTCGCTGAAGCCAAATAAAGCTCAGCAGTGCAAACCTGCCAGTAGACATTTGTTTTGCCTATTAATTCTATGAAAGTTCATCACAGTGGCAGGTAGAAAGAGATTTTGAAGAGCCAGTAAAAAAGTAGCATAGTGTCCACAATTCAGTATCAAAGTTTCTTTAATTTCATTGACTACAGTGATTTTGCAGCCATAAAGTTATTAGAACTGGATAACTGAACAGAGAATACTGTACATGATAACTCTATATTCTGATAAAGGTTTAACAAAACTTGAGTATGAAAGATATGTTGGTATCAGAAATGCATATTTTTGTGACATGAATGTAAGTTAAAGGAGTGTAATTATAGAAATGGCCAGTTGGTGGTATGCTAGGCTATCGAAGAAACCACAACAGATGATTAAAAAATGGACAAAGATGTCATGAAAATCCTTGCAAGTTGAATTCTTCACAAACTTTAATTCCTTCCTTCCTTCCCCTGCAAATGTAGTATGGAAAAGCAGCTCAAATAGATTCTCAGTTACATAAATACGTATACAAGATATTTTGATGAATAAGTAATAAGATATACTGTATTAATAAAGCTAAAAGAGCGCAAACTATGAATAAGATCCTTTATCATGATGGCAGATGATAAAGGGATACAAGTGGGAATAGCATTCTGGCTGTAAAGACTGGAGATAAGGAACATATCTTGAAAACTAAACATCTTTGTTGATGTTTTGTGGAGCAATCTAATGAGTAAACAGGCAAAAGGACTGGAATGTAGATGATGAAAGGTAGTGTGTTAGCAATAAATCCTGCAGGTGGTATAAATAATTCCAAGTAAATAAATTGATAGCCAAATGGTTTTCAGCATTTTTTGATTTTAGAGATGTTTTTACCAGTCAAGATTATGGAATAAATTGTTTAACCACCAACAAGTAAATAGCTTGGTGAGCAAATACAAATGAAATTGATATGAATATATTGTATGTCAGTAAGTCATGTTCACTAATTCACTATTTCCTATCTCGGCCACTAATACCCAGGCTGACACTGTTTTACCCTCTCCTCTCTTCAAAAGAGGTGAGGCTGTGACTATGTTATCACAACTACCACCTTACATTTTTGGCCAGTCCCACGAATACCGCTGACTCCCATGCTCAAATTTGTTGCAGTTTCCAGCAGCTATAGTTCTTCTTTATACTAAGCATTTTAGAAAATTGAAAAAATACACAGTATTGATTCCAAAATCTAAATAAAAATTCCAAACTGATTTTATAAAATACAAATTTTAATGAGTCATTTCATTGTACTATAAATATAAAAAAAATAAAATCAGAAATGTAAACTGAAATATATACAGAAAATCAGAGAGAAGTCTACGTAACCAAATCTAATATAAAATAGCTAAAACTCAAGGAAATTATTAATTCCAGTATTGGCTCAATCATTCTCACACCTACCCTGTTGCGATATCAAGTACCTTAGAATATTGCAGTTTCCATAAAATACTGTAACACAGCACTTATTATGAAGCTAAAATATAAAGAAATAAAACTTGCTTTCCTCTTGTTTGATTTTAAAGCAAGCATTAATCCCAAAAAAAATTAACTTATAGATTTAAACCTTAATTTTTTTTCCTCTTCAGGATAATGTGACTTAATCTGCTTATTCTCTCAGTTTTCTCAAGAAACAGCAACACAATTTTATTCATTTTGTTTGGCAATTTTCAGCTCTATTGTTCATGTCAAAGATGACACCTGCAACTCAAACAGACCTTTATTCATGCCACCACTGATTGGTAAAAAAACAACAACACACCTTACAATAAAAATTTGACTGAGCCATTCAGAGTTCTTCATGTAGCGTTTGTAATTCATACTAGAAAGTACTTTCTGGTACTTTCAGATACTTTAGGATTCCTTAGCCTCTTATTATAAATTTAATATTTATTTTATTTATTTTTTATTTATGCTATTTATATCCCACCTTTATTATTTTTTAAAAAAAACTCAAGGTGGCGAACATATGCAACACATCCTTTTCCTATTTTCCACACAACAACCCTCAGAGGTGAGATGGGCTGAGAGAAAATGACTGGCCCCTGAGGTCACCCAGCTGGTTTTCATGGCTAAGGCAGGAGTAGAACTCACAATCTCTAGCTTTCAAGCCTGGGGTCTTAACCATTAGACGAGACCAAAGCTAGAAGAGAAATATATTTTTTTCCTAGTCAAGGGTATATTGGTGTTTTCACACTAATTATTCTTTGTTACAAATGTAGTCACAAATGTTCAGAATTGCTCTTACAAAAGCCAACTATTTTCCTTTTTTTTTTTTAAGAATGATTTTTTTTCATTGTAGTCATTGTAATGCTTAGGCTACAAAATCCCTAATAAATGAATACAATTTAAAGCTTAATCAGTTTAGAAAATATTTTAGCATCTGGGGCTTTTCTCTATGTACCTGAATTTGAGTGTCAATCTGATACCAACTAAACCTAAACTATGCTTCATTTCCTATAAAAAAGTACTTAGAGAAATAATAAGTCTCATTTTAAAAAAAATAATAATACAGAATTGTTTTAGCAAAACAAAATACTGTATGCACATATGAAGAACTCAGATCAAAGGATGGATTATTTTGTGAAAAAAATAGCATATTCTTATATGAGCAACATTTGCTACAGTAAAATATAGCACTTAATCTTTAAACGGCATGTGCTAAATCTATATAAAGCCAAAATATTGTTCTTTGGGTAATATTAAAAAGAACTTCTGAATATGCCAAAAGGCTTATATCAAAGGAGTTGTAATAGACTTACAGACTTGAGATCAATTTGAGTAAATGGGATTTGCACCACTGGTTTTAAAGAACCATTTTTAGATATTCAATCTTGGTCTCACTATTGCTTAGGATGATCAAAAAATAGACATCCTATCCAAAGCTGTATTTTTCAACTTTCCTTAATTTGATTCTCTTCTAGCTTACTTGTATCCTCACCATAAGAAGCAACCACAAGAAGCAGTCAAAATGGCACAAAGCATCTTGTGGATCAGAATATTCTTTTATACTTACTTTCCTCACTGACACTTTAAAGACCAAATAAACTAAGGATCTTCTTTCATTTTTATGTGTTCATCTGAACAGAAGCATTGATAATTGCCTTAATTTTCTAGGCCAATCTGATGTCTTCATCAATCGTTGATAACAGTTATTCAATGTGTTCATAATAGACAGTGCCTCTTTTACATACAACACAAATATTCTAAGTTGTCACAATTTTTAGTGTTCAGTTTTTGTTCTCATAATATTATATTTATTATTTAAAAGAACAATAATTTGCCTATTTATCTTTTGTGGATATTCCAGATGTTTCAGGGTTCTTTCCATCATTCTGGATCATTTCAAAGATATGTTTGAGGTCCAAGCTACGGGTGAGAATGTCAAGTAGAACCTCATCTTTCTGTACTCCAACTATGAATTCTTCAAGAGACAAATCACCTATAGACATAAACAGGAGAATTTGGTTCATGTATGGCCTGCAGAAATGAATGGGAGCTGATTTTATGAACCGTACAAAGCATGGATATTCAATTAGCACTAACTGCATCATCCCTTTATACTTAGGTCTGGGCACCTTTTGACAAAAAAAAAAGTTGTAGGTTTTTCCTAGGCTTTTGAAGAATACAAAATTCTCATTTCTATGAGGACATTAAAAAGTTTGATAGATCAATCAACCAAATTCAATTCCATCAATATTTGCATCTGTAAAGGAATTTGGAGTTGACCTTGGAGGTAGAAAAATACGAACAAACTATTAAATTTATTCAGTCCTGAGAAAAAGGAGAACATAAGAAAGAAACTCAAAGCAAACCTACCTTGATTGTATATGGCATAAGATGGGACAGAGAGAAACTTGGACAGCTTTCAAGATTCTGTTATCCTACCTTACTACAAAACAAGCATTCCTGGAATCCCTGCCATGCCCATTTCTTGATCTAGCCTGCATCAAAGGCTGACATCAGACTTCAAAGTGTGTCCAAGTTTCTCTCTGTGGATAGATGCAAGATTAAAAACTGAAGCAGATGGGTGAATGGATGAGATGGCCATATGAGTTTCATTCCACTTACCATTTTCTTACTTTTGCATAAGAAAATGCAGGCTTCAGCTTGCAAATAACTTCTCTGCTTCTCATCTTAAGTAACTGGAAGACCTGATTTCTGGACCTCAATATTTAGCTGGTTTTAACTCTAACTTTCTTGATGTGCACTTTGGGCATTTCTCATTGATAATTATTCCTTCATTTTTGAGGCTAATTTGAATTGGTGGTGGGTGTAATAAAATAGACTTCAAGGAGGTAAAATTGTTAACAGTTTAACTAGATTATAGCCAAAAAGAAATGGGATAGTATCCAGAGGTGGGATAGTATCCATTGCTAAATTGTCAATTTTAACCTCTTTCCTACACAGATATCATGATATACTGTTGATTGCATCCAACCAGTAATATCTCAGCATAGATAGAGAAGTTTCTTACCATCTCCGTTTATATCAATTTTATTGAACACCATATCTGTGAATTCCTCAGCTGACATGATTTCTTGACATGGATTAATGGTGCGAATTGCCTGAAAAGAAAAATAGATATATAATATCTGAAAAGGTCTACATTCAGTTTCTCTACCGGTGAACAGTTTGAATATGTATGGTTTTTTTTAAAAAAAGAAACTAACAAATTCTCATATAGATGCAGCATTTTCCAATGGAAATTATAAATTAATTTGTGATTTTAAAATGTGAAAATCATATTATATTTTTATATATTTGTTATACAGTTCTTTTTTTTTAACAAAATTTTATTAAGTTTATATAGTTAAGGAAAAATAGGAACAATACAGGTATGGTAAAGGGAGGGGTGGAAGGAAAGGGGAAGGGGAAGTGAATAAGGAATTAGGGTAAAATAGGGATAGGTACAATCACATATTTCAACAAACAAGCTACCATCTGGATCATAATAGTGAGTAAATATAATATTCAACCATTTTTAACAAAGCCTAGACTATAACAATTTTAAAAACAATTAGTAAACAAATAGGTTGATCTATTAAGTAAACACTACTAATATAATCTCAAAAAATCTTAACAATCAAAAGTAACAAATGAAAATCAGTAAATCAAGAAAAATAATCATATCATCAAAATGTTAGTTAGAACTCGATTAAAAATCAGTCATCTCTTCTAAAATATTGAATCCTTCAAGTTCTAACGTATTTGTTATACAATTCTAATCTACTCAGTTTTTTGTCTATATATTCATTCACCCAATCTTCTTTCTCTGTTCTTTTGTGTTAGTCTTGGAGAGGTTGTGTAATCTCTTTAAGCTCTTTGCCCACACCAAATGAGAAATAGGAGATAGTCTGCCTGTTGCCATAGTCATTTGACCACTTGACCTATTGATTTAATGATTTAATGACTTTGAAGTGATTCATTTGTCCCCTGCTCCAGCAGAGAGTGGTTCTCCTCTAACAGACATTGATCTGGTGGTAAATTTATTTCTTTATTTTATGTAGCAAATGTATATAGCTGCCCTTCTCAAATGACATGAGTCTGGGCAATGTATAACCACAGTGACAATTAAAACAGTATAACCATCATCAAAACCCTAAAGTACAAGTAAAAGTAAAAACATAGAAAAGCCAGGAGTGCAGGAGAATACTAATCAACTTACATAATACATTCTACCCAGAGTCACTTTGAAACGAGATGGGCAGCAAATATATTTAATAAATAATAATCACTTTGCAGGATTCCCATGGGTTCCCCAAGATTGCTGGAAAAAGTATGTTTTAAGGGCTTTCTGGAAGGCTAAGCAGTATGGGGCTAACCTCACCTCAGGGAGAATGTTCATTACCTTAGGAAATTCTAGCAGCTACTAATTAGACTCTCTTTTTTTGGAGGGTGGGAATCTCTCAAGTCTTCCTGCTTCATTAGTGATCAGAGAAGATTGTTAGGTTTATCATTACAAGTTTCAAGTACTGTTGATGCTACTAATTTCTCTTGAAGTATCATAGTTATGACAATTATATGTTGTCAATCATCAGTGTTTAATGATGTTGCTAGACTAGCTGGCTTGACCAAGTGATATTATACAGGGTTTAAACCCATCTCTATTATAAATACAATGTCCTCTATGTTGAATATATTACAGTTTTCCCCCTCATTTTCCTGTACATAAGTAATAGAGACATATGGCACATATAGTATAAGTGAAACTGAAATTTTTTAGCATCTTACTATCAAGGGCAATGTCTGGGTATATCAACCATATATAATCAAAAGAGCAATTGACTGAAGAAAAGATTAAAGAAAATAATTTACCTTAATGATGTTTAACAACTCATCTCTGTCAATACAGCCATTCCCATCGACATCATAAAGCTTGAAGTACCACTTCAACTTCTGTTCCACTTTCCCTTTCAGAACTAAGCTTAGAGCTGCCACATACTCCATAAAATCAATGTAGCCATCCTATTGAAGAGCAAAAAGTGACGTCCTTTAGTTTAAGTACGCTAGAGCTATACTTATAACCACAGCTTTTATAAATGTATTTTTGTAACTTAATACTTTATGATTATGATTATTGTTGATGTTGCAATTATCATCTAATGTTGTAGTTATCCTCTTGAGCTTGAAAGCTCTTATTCAGAAATTATGTTTTCCTTTTCTACTGATTATTTTGCTTAAGGTCAAAAGGTTAAGATCCTATTCACATTCTTGTTTTAGAGTGAAAGTTAAAAGATCAAGCCAGTGTATTTTGTGAAGGGTAAAAATTGTGATTATTCCTATAATAGCATAGCCAAAAAAGGAACTTCTCTGCTAAAAAGTGTCCCATGCAATTGTGTAATAAAATAAAAGCAAATAGTACTGCATGGGAAAATGTTCCAACTGAGGATGTTTTAATATTAATTTCAACTGATAAAATTCAGTCATGATGAGCACAGAAAATAAATATGCCCCCTTTTCAATCTTCCTTATTGGTCTTCAACTGTTTGCACATTGTTTTGTAAGAAAGCCGCTGGCTTTCTCCCAGCCATTGTCCTTGCCGCTGGCCTCCTCCCCTATGCTATCCTGCACTGAACGGCTGTCCGGTGGCCCAGCCGGGGAACCTCTCAGCCGTTCGGCGACGTCGCTGACCTCCTCCCGGTCATCCTTGTCATCTCCCTCCCCCCTCCCTTCAATGTCGAGTCCATGGGGCTTGACCAATGGTATAATATTAACTAATTATAATTTGAAGGTCCATTGATGTTCATTAGCTCTATGAGGTCAAACAAGGTTTTCAGGAAAGGGATAGTGCATTGTACCCACTGAGTTTAGGAGAAATTAAGACCACAAACTAAAAAGTCATCATGGGCATTCCCTAAATGGGCCAATACAAAATAATCAACCCCATAAATTAATTTAAGAAAGAACAGATTTGGAAAGAAGAAGCAAAGTCACATTCATCTGTAATGGTGTCCAAAGAAGGTGAAAAAGCTATCACAATCTTGACTTTTCACACACACACGCGCGCACACACACACACAAACACAAACACACACACTCACATATAGACCATGGACAACTCTGTTTGTACAGATGAATTTATCTATACAATATCACAGTCTGTAATTAAGGCAGCTTTACTAAAGAATTCATAAAATTACATCTTGCTGAATTATATAGGACTCATTTTTACATGAATATTTCTATAGGATAGATTTGCCCATTTGCTACTTGTGTCAAAGTAACACTGTGTAGTAGTGAAACCAATCAAAGCTCCATTGTAATTGTAATTTTGATTTCTCTATCCATTATTACTATATTTTGGGATTATATCAGAGCATTGCTTGTATAATAGCATTTAATAAAAGCACCAAGAAAAGCTGTGATTTAGGCTTGAAAGTTTTGTTCAGCACATAAACAAATACTTGAATATAGACACATAGTAAATGAATGATATTACTTAGTTCAGTACTGTAATGAAACATCTGCAAACAAACAACCAAGATCAGAAAGCATCAAGAATTCCACATTCAACTATGAATTATAGATACTATCTTCTATTGAAAAATATATATGCTAGATTGAATATATAACTGCTTAATTGCTTTTGATTATAGTTTTTACAGAACAGTGTATATTTCAGGACCCTTTAATCATTGCATAACTTCCAATGTCTTAAAGAGTTTTTCTATTAAAAGAATTACTAACATTAAATTTTCTTCTATATGGTGTCTATTTTGCCTGATCTTTCACTGTCAAGCATGCGTGCCACATCTTCATTCATATAAAGTTATTCTCATGAATTTAGCATGTCACTAAATTAAGGTGATTTTTATTTTTCATTTGACTCTTCCTAGCAAATATCTCATTGGAATCTATACATTACAGCTAGGAACTCCTTGAATCCTTGAAAGGATTTTGCATGCTTCAATCTATTTTGCTTTGATGCAGATAAGCTGCTCAAGGGCAAAGCTCACCCAACAGAAAAGCCCAGCCTGCTTCTTCAATGTCAACAAACAATTCCACATGTGCATACTTTCCCTCTGAAACAGCTGTTCTCTCAATGTTCCCCATTCTGAATCTGAATCCCTACCGCTGTCAGTCGTCAACAGTCAAGCTTCATAATATGATTTAGTTAAAATTGTAAGATAGCACCATTCTGGACAGCCAGCATTTTTACTGTGGAATGGAAAGCTGATTCAGCATTATCATTTTATATTTGCGCAACTACAACAGATATTGTTACTACTTGCCACATTGAAATTATTTTGATATGAAAAACATTTTTGTAGAGTAAGTATTTAGAGACTGATCTAAGTAAAAAAGTAAATGATAAAAGAGAAAAACTGGAGCAACCTAATGTTGGGTAGAAGGGAATTACAATAAAAATCATTCTGTTCCATTTCTACTTATGAGCCTTTTAATCAGACAATTCTAGGCTTCTGAAGACTAGCTTATTCTTTTAAATTACCATTTAATCCCAAAATAATTAATTTAGCCATTGTAACAAATATTTTTTTAAAAAAGATACCCCATGATTTATTTATATAACACAACAATGTGAAATATGACATAGGAATTGTGTGCAGAATTAATGCCGACATAATGCTATTGTGTTTGAGTGAAACTAGTTAGTAGTTAATTTTCACAGAAACAAATGCTATCACCCAAAGTAGAAAATGAATCAACGAACATAAATTACTTCATTGATCATTGCATTATAGATCTGTATACGTGCCACTTGCTTTTATGTCAGCACAAGCAAAAATCTTGAAGCCCATTAAAAATTAATAAATCATTCTGGTATCACCTTTCATATATTATACTTACCCACAAATATATCATGTAATAAATTTGTTGCTCTTTAAAGAACCACAATACTCCATATGATTATCTTTATCAGATCAACATATATAAATCTTCTGCAACTTAAATGTTTTCTCTCTCCTTGCACACACACACACACACACACACATTTGCAAATACAGAATATTGTATGCAATAACAATAATTTATTAAACTTGTATGCCAACAAACTCTCAACAACTCTGGGAAACTATAACTATTATATTAAATCACTTACCTTATTAAAATCAAATGTATCAAACATTTGTTCAATGTATTCATTTGATGATTGACTCAGATTTTTCAGTCCAAAAAACTGTTTAAACTCATGTAGAGTCAATTGTCCAGAGGGACACTCTGTCATAAATTTCTTGTACCACTGGTGGCACTCTGTGGCACTCAGTTCTTCAACAGATTTGCCATCCATATTCCCCATATTTAAAGCAAAACAGAGATACACGTCTTTTGAGGAACAGTGCGGTATTCCAAAAGTTTTTCCCCTCTTTATTAAATATTCATATAGAACGAATAGCTCAGAGGAAAACTAATGAAGTAGAAAGAAGGACAGAAGCTGTTAAAAATAAACTTCTTTAATGAGGAAGGTGAAGCAGCTCTTTGAGAGTTTTAAAATAGTGACAGCTTCTTCAAAGCAGCTTCTGATGCTTAAGTAGGCACTAAAGACTTAACACTAAATAGCCAATGAGAGAAAAGTCCTGTGATGGGTTACTAGTGTCATAGATCAAAAATAGAACAATGTAAAATGAGAGACTAATTGATTATAAGGCCCAGAAAAAGATTGAAATGACCATAACCATAGCTCTGAAGATAGCTTAATAAAATATAATCCACTTTTGATTATGTCAGCCATGAGAAAACTAGAAAGAGTTTGTGAAAAGAATTATGTTGTCTTTCACAGTTTCTATTACTTTCCTTGTGGAATCATAAAACTTTGAAAAGGCCATTCAGTTGGAAAGCAGGCCCATTCAAATAAGCTTAAGCAATGCTCTCAACTGAATTCTAAAGCTCATTGCGCAATAGACACATTGCACAATAGACACAAGTGCAAGAAACAGTCCACTGGATTTTATTGAATAACTATACAATGAAGATGAAGTAAGTACAACAAACTAAATAGCATGTTATACATAACCATCTCTTCTGCTGAGGTATGCAGATAGCATCACATAGTAATTGTAAGGCTAAGGAAAGAAACTGTTAATGATTTTCCTCATGTACAAAGTATATAATAACAAGCATGCTGTATGTCCCTGCCCTTGTGGTCGCTTTCCTCTTTTGTTATCTTTTACTAAAACCCATAAAGTTCTGTGCAGACATTGGCTGCTCAGGGATATAAGTAAATTGAACCAGGAGATGTGGGTATATGTTTAAGCTCCTTTCTACAGATTTTTTGCATTGCCAAGGATTCTCTAAGCACAGTCAGCTAACTTTTGGGAGCTCTGATGATCCAGAAATTCAGAAGAGGTAGGCTTGCCCATCATAGGACTCTAAATAGAGCAAATATAGAGTTCTTAACAGAATTTCAAATGCTTACTAGACAAGCAGACAAGTGAAGACACAGATACGGTACATCTATATCTTTTTTGTGTGACTTTGAGTCAGTTTTGACTCCTGGAAACTGCCTGGATTAGTGCCTGCAGTTTTCTTGACAAGGTTTTTCACAAGTGGTTTGCCTTGCCTCTTTTCTAGGGCTGAGAGAGTGTAACTGGGCAAGTAACACAACTTGTCTTCATGCCTAAAATGGGACTACAACTCATAGCCTCCTGGTTTCTAGACTGATGCCTTAATCCCTATCACATACTTGCATTCTACATCTGTGCCTACCAAGCCAATTCAGATCTACTTATAGAGAGATCAACTGCAGGTGTTTATGGTTGTTATCATGTCTGCATACTCTGCACTTTGAATGTGAATTAACTGTATAAGCTATTATCAAGATATCATATTGAGTAGGAAATTATATAATAATAATAGTAGTAGTAGTAGTAGTAGTAGTAATAATAATAATAATAATAATAATAAAATAATAATAATAATAATAATAAAATAATAATAATAATAATAATAATAATAATAATAATAATAATAATAATAATAATAATAATAATAATAATAATAATAATAATAATAATAATAATAATAATAATAAAGTTGGAAGGGACCTTGGAGGTCATCAAGTCCAACCCCCTGCTCAGGCAGGTAACCCTATACCATTTGGGACAAATGGCTGTCCAGTTTCTTCTTAAAAACTTCCAGTGTTGGAGCATTCACCATGCTTCTTGGTCTAAAAAGACACCCCAAGAAAATTTCCAATACATATCTGCGAATGAAAATAAAATTAAAATAATCTGTGAAAATATCCTGTTCTATCTTGCACACACGTTCCTCAGCCTTGCATATATTGCTTCACATTTCATTGTTTTCATATATAACTCTCTCTCTCTCTCTCTCTCTCTCTCTCTGTGTCTGTGTGTGTGTGTGTACTCACAGAATAGAGTTGTAATATCTGGAACTATGCTTGGCTGGACAAAGCAAATCTTAAATTGCTTTAGCATTAGTTCTCCCTGTTTCTCTGAGATTAATAAATATATGTAGTAAACAAAACAACAAAGAGAAAAGTATCTGCTCATTTGATCTTCATTTTGGTGCTTTTCTGGCTGGTGGGAGATCTACAGCTGTAGATGTTTCAAAGCCAAAGTAAGGTTGCTCTCTTGTAGGACTTGACTTATTCCATCATTATTGGTTCCAGGAGCTTTTGCTATAAGGCAGAACTCTTTCTTTCAAAGCCCCCACAGCATCTCCTTTTAGACATGCTTGGAGGATGACAAAGTTCAGATTTTGAATCAGAATGCTGTTAGGAAAATCTCAGGAGAAATGCATGACTGTTTCAGACTTTTGAGCCTTCCGAAGCCACACCTGGCTTTTTCCCCACAATAGTTCTCCATTTCGGAATATTTACTCTCTCAATATCCATGACCTTCCTTCGGTGGTCAGTGTCTCGACAATACCGGTAGCCACAGGTTGGTTTTTGTAAAGTGTAAAATGGATTGTATGAATTGGAGTAATTAGGGTTATAGAAGGCAAAGCTAAGATACTCAGGGTTAAGTCCTCCTGAATGTATGACCATAGGAACAT